>NC_089837.1:27280693-27580693 GCF_035609145.1 Eleutherodactylus coqui | reverse complement strand
AATGTTGGTTCTCTCCTGACACAGCCCTTTTGCTTTTAAACTGAAAGGTGCTTCACCCCCCGACCAAACAGCTGATAGGTCATATACTCTTGGGGGCAAAAATACTTATTGCAAGAAAGTGGCGCACACCTAATCGAAGATCTAATTCATATGGTCTCTGAACATAGCATATACGAAAAGGTTTTGGCCCTTAGACAAAACAGGTTAGACAAATATGAACACATGTGGAATCTGTGGATTAAAAATTTCCAGCATGATGTCTTCACTCCCGTTTCACCCAGTTTTAATGTTCTTTAAATGTTTAAACCTGCTTCTTTACACACATCCTACTCATAGGAAAAACTTGTAGGATGCACTGCAAAAAGTCGTATCTAGAGATGAGCAAGCACCAAAATGCTCGAGTGCTTGTTACTCGAGTCGAACTTTCAGTGATGCTCGAGAGTTCGTTTCGAGTAACGAACCCCATTGAAGTCAATGGGCGACTCGAGCATTTTTGTATATCGCCGATGCTCGCTAAGGTTTTCATTTGTGAAAACCTGGGAAATTCAAGAAAGTGATGGGAACGACACAGAAACGGATAGGGCAGGCGAGGGGCTACATGTTGGGCTGCATCGCAAGTTCTCAGGTCCCACTATTAAGCCACAATAGTGGCAAGAGTGAGACCCCCCCCCCCCCCCCCGCACTGTCTGCGTAAAGATTGTTCTCCTCTGCCACAGCTGTAGCAGCTGTGGAAGAGAAGAACGATGTTAGCCCATTGAATTCAATGGAGCCGGCAATACAGCCGGCTCCATTGAAAGCAATGGGCTGCCGGCGATCGCGGGATGAATTGTCTGGAAGGGCTTAAATATATAAGCCCTTCCCTGCAATTCATCCAGAAATGTGTAAAAATAAAAAAATATATATATACTCACCTGGTCCCGGCAGACGGCGTTCAGTGCGGCCGGCGGCAGTCTTCCTGAACTGCTCTGAACAGCTGTGAGTAGTATTCAGCAGCCGGGGATTTAAAATCCCCGCCTGCTGAATGAGCTGCCTCTGATTGGTCACAGCCTGACCAATCAGAGGCAGATCTCACTCACCCATTCATGAATTCATGAATGGGTGAGTGAGTGCTGCCTCTGATTGGCTCAGGGGCAGCTCTCAGCTGAATGTCATTCAGGCTGTGACCAATCAGAGGCAGCTCATTCAGCAGATGGGGATTTTAAATCCCCGGCTGCTGAATACTATTCACAGCTGGTCAGAGCAGTTCAGGAGGACTGCCGCCGGCCGCGCTGAACTCCGTCTGCCAGAACCAGGTTAGTATATATATATTTTTTTATTTTTACACATTTCTGGATGAATTGCAGGGAAGGGCTTATATATTTAAGCCCTTCCCGACAACTCATCCCGCGATCGCCGGCAGCCCATTGCTTTCTATGGAGCCGGCTTTATTGCCAGCTCCATTGAATTCAATGGTCAGTGCTCGTTTAATCGAGACGAGTACCGCGTGGTGCTCGTCTCGAGCAACGAGCATCTCGAGCAACCTAATACTCGAACGAGCATCAAGCTCGGACAAGTATGGTCGCTCATCTCTAGTCGTATCATAATGAACATACGAATAGCTGATATGATGTATATATGCATTAAAAACAATCTGTATTACTAATTCTGTTTACATTTTATCAAAATGACTATATGAGTAGATGACATGATGATTGATGATTGTATATTTTCAAGGCTTTACATCATTGACTCTGTGAAACCCTGCCATATGGCATTATGTATGTTATTCATGTGATACCAATAAAAATCGATTGATTAAAAAAAAAAGATTGCCTTTGTAGTAATATATACGGCACAAAACACCTGTTGGTCTCCCTTCAGATCTAGGGTGCAGAGCCCTATGAATCCGATCTATTTCAACTGGTATAACAGTGTCACGCTGCAACAAAGAACTGAAGAAATTCTGCGCCCATTCGTCTAATTGTGAGGGAGCGATTTCTTCAGGGAAACCTCTCTATCTCATGTTATTGCATCTATGATGATTTTCCAAATCATCTAAATGTGACATTACCTCTGCTAATGGCAGAGCTTGAGCATTTATAACTAGAGATGAGCGAACGTACTCGTCCGAGCTTGATACTCGTTCGAGTATTAGCGTGTTCGAGATGCTCGTTACTCGAGACGAGTACCACGCGATGTTCGAGTTACTTTCACTTTCATCTCTGAGCCGTTAGCGCGCTTTTCTGGCCAATAGAAAGACAGGGAAGGCATTACAACTTCCCCCTGCGACGTTAAAGCCCTATACCACCCCCCTGCAGTGAGTGGCTGGCGAGATCAGGTGTCACCCGAGTATATAAATCAGCCCCTCCCGTGGCTCACCACAGATGCATTCTGACAGAGATCAGGGACAGTGCTGCTGGTGCCGGAGCTGCTATAGGGAGAGCGTTAGGAGTTATTTTAGGCTTCAAGAACCCCAACGGTCCTTCTTAGGGCCACATCTAACCGTGTGCAGTAGTGTGGAGGCTGCTTTTTGCAGTGTTGCACATTTTTTTTTTTTGTATATCGGCCGTGCAGAGCATTGCGTCCTGCAGTAATTTTACATTGTCCAGGGCCAGAAGTGGTGGTGAGGCAGGGACAGAAGACATATTTAGTGTATATGGGCAGTGGGCCTTTCCAAAAACATTTGGGAAAAAAAAATCTATTTTGGCTGCCTGTGACCGTCCTCAGTGTACTGGGTCTCTGCTGGGGGTAGTTGTCCTAATTCATACGCAGCCAGCTAAGTGTTACAGCAGGCTTGCGCAAAATTCTTTTCTGCCTCTGTGTTGCCTCTTACATCACCGCTGCATTCCTGTCCACAAGTGTACTGGGTCTCTGCTGGGGGTAGTTGTCCTAATTCATACGCAGCCAGCTAAGTGTTACAGCAGACTTGCGCAAAATTCTTTTCTGCCTCTGTGTTGCCTCTTACATCACCGCTGCATTCCTGTCCACAAGTGTACTGGGTCTCTGCTGGGGGTAGTTGTCCTAATTCATACGCAGCCAGCTAAGTGTAACAGCAGGCTTGCGCAAAATTCTTTTCTGCCTCTGTGTTGCCTCTTACATCACCGCTGTATTCCTGTCCACAAGTGTACTGGGTCTCTGCTGGGGGTAGTTGTCCTAATCCATACGCAGCCAGCTAAGTGTTACAGCAGGCTTGCGCAAAATTCTTTTCTGCCTCTGTGTTGCCTCTTACATCACCGCTGTATTCCTGTCCACAAGTGTACTGGGTCTCTGCTGGGGGTAGTTGTCCTAATTCATACGCAGCCAGCTAAGTGTTACAGCAGGCTTGCGCAAAATTCTTTCCTGCCTCTGCTGTGCGTTCCGTAAGTGAAGTCAGCCTCCAACCACAGGCCAATAAGCGGCACATTTAATTACAGCGTTCTGTTTCTGCACTACTGGTAATACACCATGCTGAGGGGTAGGGGTAGGCCTAGAGGACGTGGACGCGGCCGAGGACGCGGAGGCCCAAGTCAGGGTGTGGGCACAGGCCGAGCTCCTGATCCAGGTGTATCGCAGCCGACTGCTGCGGGATTAGGAGAGAGGCACGTTTCTGGCGTCCCCACATTCATCTCACAATTAATGGGTCCACGCGGTAGACCTTTATTAGAAAATGAGCAGTGTGAGCAGGTCCTGTCGTGGATGGCAGAAAGTGCATCCAGCAATCTATCGACCTCCCAGAGTTCTGTGCCGTCCACTGCTGCAACTCTGAATCCTCTGGCTGCTGCTCCTCCTTCCTCCCAGCCTCCTCACTCCATTACAATGACACATTCTGAGTAGCAGGCAGACTCCCAGGTACTGTTCCCGGGCCCCTGCCCAGAATGGCCAGCAATGGTTCCTCTCCCACCGGAGGAGTTTGTCGTGACCGATGCCCAACCTTTGGAAAGTTCCCGGGGTCTGGGGGATGAGGCTGGGGACTTCCGGCAACTGTCTCAAGACCTTTCAGTGGGTGAGGAGGACGATGACGATGAGACACAGTTGTCTATCACTCAGGTAGTAGTAAGGGCAGTAAGTCCGAGGGAGGAGCGCACAGAGGATTCGGAGGAAGAGCAGCAGGACGATGAGGTGACTGACCCCACCTGGTTTGCTAGGCCTACTGAGGACAGGTCTTCAGAGGGGGAGGCAAGGGCAGCAGCAGGGCAGGTTGGAAGAGGCAGTGCGGTGGCCAGGGGTAGAGGCAGGGCCAGACCGAATAATCCACCAACTGTTTCCCAAAGCGCCCCCTCGCGCCATGCCACCCGGCAAAGGCCGAGGTGCTCAAAGGTCTGGCAGTTTTTCACTGAGAGTGCAGACGACCGACGAACAGTGGTGTGCAACCTGTGTCGCGCCAAGATCAGCCGGGAAGCCACCACCACCAGCCTCACCACCACCAGCATGAGCAGACATATGATGGCCAAGCACCCCACAAGGTGGGACGAAGGCCGTTCACCGCCTCCGGTTTGCACCGCTGCCTCTCCCCCTGTGCCCCAACCTGCCACTGAGATCCAACCCCCCTCTCAGGACGCAAGCACTACTGTCTCCTGGCCTGCACCCACACCCTCACCTCCACTGTGCTCGGCCCCATCCACCAATGTCTCTCAGCGCACCGTCCAGCCGTCGCTAGCGCAAGTGTTGGAGCGCAAGCGCAAGTACGCTGCCACGCACCCGCACGCTCAAGCGTTAAACATGCACATAGCCAAATTGATCAGCCTGGAGATGCTGCCGTATAGGCTTGTGGAAACGGAGGCTTTCAAAGGCATGATGGCAGCGGCGGCCCCGCGCTACTCGGTTCCCAGTCGCCACTACTTTTCCGGATGTGCCGTCCCAGCCCTGCAAGACCACGTCTCCCGCAACATTGTACGCGCCCTCACCAACGCGGTTACTGCCAAGGTCCACTTAACAACGGACACGTGGACAAGCACAGGCGGGCAGGGCCACTATATCTCCCTGATGGCACATCGGATGAATTTAGTGGAGGCTGGGACAAAGTCAGAGCCTGGGACCGCTCACGTCCTACCCACCCCCAGAATTGTGGGCCCCAGCTCGGTGGTGGTATCTGCGGCGGTGTATGCTTCCTCCACTCAACCACCCTCCTCCTCCTCCTCCTACGCAACCTCTGTCTCGCAATCAAGATGTGTCAGCAGCAGCACGTCGCCAGCAGTCGGTGTCGCGCGGCGTGGCAGCACAGCGGTGGGCAAGCGCCAGCAGGCCGTGCTGAAACTACTCAGCTTAGGAGAGAAGAGGCACACGGCCCACGAACTGCTGCAGGGTCTGACAGAGCAGACCGACCGCTGGCTTGCGCCGCTGAGCCTCCAACCGGGCATGGTCGTGTGTGACAACGGCCGTAACCTGGTGGCGGCTCTGCAGCTCGGCAGCCTCACGCACGTGCCATGCCTGGCCCACGTCTTTAATTTGGTGGTTCAGCGCTTTCTGAAAAGCTACCCACGCTTGTCAGACCTGTTCGGAAAGGTGCGCCGGCTCTGCGCACATTTCCGCAAGTCCCACACGGACGCTGCCACCCTGCGCACCCTGCAACATTGGTCATTCATCTGCCTGTGTTGGGCACTGCAATGGGATATATTTATGTACCGCCGGTGGGTTCCTGGCACCCACCCATGCTGTCGGTCCACACGGAGTTGTAACTGCATATGTCCACTTCTAAAGAACCCCAGTCTGACTGGGGCATGCAGTGTGGGCCGAAGCCCACCTGCATTAAACATGACATTACCTCAGCTGTGCTGGGCACTGCAATGGGATATATTTATGTACCGCCAGTGGGTTCCAGGGAGCCACCCATGCTGTGGGTCCACAGGGACTTCACAATAGGGAGTTGTACCTGCCTGTGTCTATGAATTAAAAACCCCGGTCAGGTTGGGGCATGCAGTGTGGGCCGAAGCCCACCTGCATTTAATCTGACGTTAGCTCTGCTGTCCAGGGCACTTCAATGGGATACATTTATTTACAGCCGGTGTGTTCCAGGGAGCCACCCATGCTGTGGGTGCACACGGAATTCCCATTGCGGAGTTGTACCTGCCTGTGACTATTTATAAAAAAACGCGGTCTGACTGGGGCCTCCAGACACCTTGACAGAATGAATAGTGTGTGGCACATAGGTTCCCCATTGCTATGCCCACGTGTGCAGCTCCTGATGGTGGTGGCACAGGATTATATTTCTCATTGCTTCTGTACAGCATTGTACGCTATCGCCCCGCCCCTTTTAAAGAGGGTCGCTGCCTAGCCGTGCCAACCCTCTGCAGTGTGTGCCTGCGGTTCCTCCTCATGGCAGACGCACTTATAAATAGACATGAGGGTGGTGTGGCATGAGTGCAGCTGAAGGCTGCACAAGGACACTTTGGTGTGCGCTGTGGACACTGGGTCATGCGGGGGGGTTGGGCAGCATGTAACCCAGGAGAAGTGGCAGCGGAGTGTCATGCAGGCAGTGATTGTACTAATTTTTTTTTTGGGGGGGGGGAGGAGGGCACCCGAAACAGCTCCCATTTTTGGGGGAGGCCTTATATTTCAAGCCTTCCCTGAAAACCCAATAGGTCTTACTATCGGGGTAGGACCTATTTTCTGTGAAACACAGTAGTATTGCGCAACCTGCACCTGAGAAATACGTGTAGCAGCTACAGCAGCTCTTGTGGCTCCTGTTTCATCTTACGATAGCCACAGTATGGATTGGAGCGGAACTGGAAAAGCCATCTGAGAGCATTGCCAACAAAGAGAGACTTTCAATGTCTGGAGGCCTCACATAAAGAGGCAATATCTTTTATGCAACAGGAGGTTAAACATATGGGTAATCACTTGGCCTTGGTAGAAGAGTCTCAAGAAGAGGTATATTTAGTATTAGAGGCTCAAACTCGGGTTTAAATAGAGATGAGCGAGCACCAAAATGCTCGGGTGCTCGTTACTCGGGATGAAATTATCGCGATGCTCGAGGGTTCGTTTCGAGTAACGAACCCCATTGAAGTCAATGGGCGACCCGAGCATTTTTGTATTTTGCCGATGCTCGCTAAGGTTTTCATGTGTGAAAATCTGGGCAATTCAAGAAAGTGATGGGAACGACACAGCAACGGATAGGGCAGGCGAGGGGCTACATGTTGGGCTGCATCTCAAGTTCACAGGTCCCACTATTAAGCCACAATAGCGGCAAGAGCGCCCCCCCCCCTCCCAACAATTTTTACTTCTGAAAAGCCCTCATTAGCTACCTCCAACAAAGCACAATCACTGCCTGCATGACACTCCGCTGCCACTTCTCCTGGGTTACATGCTGCCCAACCCCCCCCCCCCCCCCACGACCCAGTGTCCGCAGCGCACACCAAACTGTCCCTGCCCAGCCTTCAGCTGCCCTCATGCCACGCCACCCTCATGTCTATTTATAAGTGCGTCTGCCATGACGAGGAACCGCAGGCACACACTGCAGAGGGTTGGCACGGCTAGGCAGCGACCCTCTTTAAAAGGGGCGGGGCGATAGCCCACAATGCTGTACAGAAGCAATGAGAAATATAATCCTGTGCCACCACCATCAGGAGCTGCACACGTGGGCATAGCAATGGGGAACCTATGTGCCACACACTATTCATTCTGTCAAGGTGTCTGCATGCCCCAGTCAGACCGCGGTTTTTAATTCATAGACACAGGCAGGTACAACTCCCTATTGTGAAGTCCCTGTGGACCGACAGCATGGGTGGCTCCCTGGAACCCACCGGCGGTACATAAAAATATCCCATTGCATTGCCCAACACAGCTGAGGTAGTAATGTCGTGCTTAATGCAGGTGGGCTTCGGCCCACACTGCATGCCCCAGTCAGACTGGGGTTCTTTAGAAGTGGAAACAGATGCATTTATAATTCCCTGTGGACCCACAGCATGGGTGGCTCCCTGGAACCCACCGGCGGTACATAAAAATATCCCATTGCATTGCCCAACATAGCTGAGGTAGTAATGTCGTGCTTAATGCAGGTGGGCTTCGGCCCACACTGCATGCCCCAGTCAGACTGGGGTTCTTTAGAAGTGGAAACAGATGCATTTATAATTCCCTGTGGACCCACACATGGGTGGCTCCCTGGAACCCACCGGCGGTACATAAAAATATCCCATTGCATTGCCCAACACAGCTGAGGTAGTAATGTTGTGCTTAATGCAGGTGGGCTTCGGCCCACACTGCATGCCCCAGTCTGACTGGGGTTCTTTAGAAGTGGAAACAGATGCATTTATAATTCCCTGTGGACCCACAGCATGGGTGGCTCCCTGGAACCCACCGGCGGTACATAAAAATATCCCATTGCATTGCCCAACACAGCTGAGGTAGTAATGTCGTGCTTAATGCAGGTGGGCTTCGGCCCACACTGCATGCCCCAGTCAGACTGGGGTTCTTTAGAAGTGGAAACAGATGCATTTATAATTCCCTGTGGACCCACAGCATGGGTGGCTCCCTGGAACCCACTGGCGGTACATAAAAATATCCCATTGCATTGCCCAACACAGCGGATGTAACGTCAGCTGTAATGCAGGTGGGCTAAAAATTCATTTGATTACACTGTAGGCGAGGGCCCACAAAAATTGCTGTATCAACAGTACTAATGTACATCCAAAAAATTGGCCATGGCCAACCAAGAGGGCAGGTGAAACCCATTAATCGCTTTGGTTAATGTGGCTTAAGTGGTAACTAGGCCTGGAGGCAGCCCAGTTTAACGAAAAATTGGTTCAAGTTAAAGTTTCAACGCTTTTAAGAGCATTGAAACGTATAAAAATTGTTTAGAAAAATTATATGAGTGAGCCTTGTGGCCCTAAGAAAAATTGCCCGTTCGGCGTGATTACGTGAGGTTTCAGGAGGAGGAGCAGGAGGAGGAGGAGGAGGAATATTATACACAGATTGATGAAGCAGAAATGTCCCCGTTTTGTATGGTGAGAGAGAACGATGCTTCCATCCGCGGGTGCAGCCTACGTATTGCTTAGGTATCGCTGCTGTCCGCTGGTGGAGAAGAGAAGTCTGGGGAAATCCAGGCTTTGTTCATCTTGATGAGTGTAAGCCTGTCGGCACTGTCGGTTGACAGGTGGGTACGCTTGTCCATGATGATTCCCCCAGCCACACTAAACACACTCTCTGACAAGACGCTAGCCGCAGGACAAGCAAGCACCTCCAGGGCATACAGCGCGAGTTCAGGCCACGTGTCCAGCTTCGACACCCAGTAGTTGTAGGTGGCAGAGGCGTCACGGAGGACGGTCGTGCGATTGGCTACGTACTCCCTCACCATCCTTTTACAGTGCTCCCGCCAACTCAGCCTTGACTGGGGAGCGGTGACACAGTCTTGCTGGGGAGCCATAAAGCTGGCAAAGGCCTTGGAGAATGTTCCCCTGCCTGCGCTGTACATGCTGCCTGATCTCTGCGCCTCCCCTGCTACCTGGCCCTCGGAACTGCGCCTTCTGTCACTAGCGCTGTCGGATGGGAAGTTTACCATCAGTTTTTCCACCAGCGCCCTGTGGTATAGCATCATTCTCGAACCCCTTTCCTCTTCGGGAATGAGAGTGCAAAGGCTCTCCTTATACCGTGGATCGAGCAGTGTGTACACCCAGTAATCCGTAGTGGCCAGAATGCGTGTAACGCGAGGGTCACGAGAAAGGCATCCTAACATGAAGTCAGCCATTTGTGCCAGGGTACCTGTACGCAACACATGGCTGTCTTCACTAGGAAGATCACTTTCAGGATCCTCTTCCTCCTCCTCCTCTTCCTCCTCCTCAGGCCATACACGCTGAAAGGATGACAGGCAAGCAGCATGGGTACCGTCAGCAGTGGGCCAAGCTGTCTCTTCCCCCTCCTCCTCATCCTCCTCATGCTCCTCCTCCTCCTGAACGCGCTGAGATATAGACAGGAGGGTGTTCTGACTATCCAGCGACATACTGTCTTCCCCCGGCTCTGCTTCCGAGCGCAAAGCGTCTGCCTTTATGCTTTGCAGGGAACTTCTCAAGATGCATAGCAGAGGAATGGTGACGCTAATGATTGCAGCATCGCCGCTCACCACCTGGGTAGACTCCACAAATTTTCCAAGGACCTGGCAGATGGCTGCCAACCAGGCCCACTCTTCTGTAAATAATTGAGGAGGCTGACTCCCACTGCGCCGCGCAAGTTGGAGTTGGTATTCCACTATAGCTCTACGCTGCTCATAGAGTCTGGCCAACATGTGGAGCGTAGAGTTCCACTGTGTGGGCACGTCGCACAGCAGTCGGTGCACTGGCAGATTAAACCGATGTTGCAGGGTCCGCAGGGTGGCAGCGTGCGTGTGTGATTTGCGGAAATGTGCGCAGATCCGGTGCACCTTTCCAAGCAGGTATGACAAGTGGGGGTAGCTTTTCAGAAAGCGCTGAACCACCAAATTAAACACATGGGCCAGGCATGGCACGTGCGTGAGGCTGCCGAGCTGCAGAGCCGCCACCAGCTTACGGCCGTTGTCACACACGACCATGCCCGGTTGGAGGCTCAGCGGCGCAAGCCAACGGTCCGTCTGCTCTGTCAGACCCTGCAGCAGTTTGTGGGCCGTGTGCCTCTTCTCTCCTAAGCTGAGTAGTTTCAGCACGGCCTGCTGACGCTTGCCCACCGCTGTGCTGCCACGCCGCGTGACACCGACTGCAGGCGACGTGCTGCTGCTGACACATCTTGATTGCGAGACAGAGGTTGCGTAGGAGGAGGAGGAGGGTGGTTTAGTGGAGGAAGCATACACCCCCGCAGATACCACCACCGAGCTGGGGCACGCAATTCGGGGGGGTGGGTAGGACGTGAGCGGTCCCAGGCTCTGACTCTGTCCCAGCCTCCACTAAATTCACCCAATGTGCCGTCAGGGAGATATAGTGGCCCTGCCCGCCTGTGCTTGTCCACGTGTCTGTTGTTAAGTGGACCTTGGCAGTAACCGCGTTGGTGAGGGCGCGTACAATGTTGCGGGAGACGTGGTCGTGCAGGCCTGGGACGGCACATCGGGAAAAGTAGTGGCGACTGGGAACCGAGTAGCGCAGGGCCGCCGCCGCCATCATGCTTTTGAAAGCCTCCGTTTCCACAAGCCTGTATGGCAGCATCTCTAGGCTGATCAATTTTGCAATGTGCACGTTTAACGCTTGAGCGTGCGGGTGCGTGGCGTCGTACTTGCGCTTGCGCTCAAACTGTGGCGCTAGCGACGTCTGGACGCTACGCTGAGAGACATTGCTGGATGGGGCTGAGGACAGCGGAGGTGAGGGTGTGGGTGCAGGCCAGGAGACGGTAGTGCCTGTGTCCTCAGAGGGGGGTTGGATCTCAGTGGCAGGTTGGGGCACAGGGGGAGAGGCAGTGGTGCAAACCGGAGGCGGTGAACGGGCATCGTCCCACCTTGTGGGGTGCTTGGCCATCATATGCCTGCGCATGCTGTTGGTGGTGCCTCCCCAGCTGATCTTGGCGCGACAAAGGTTGCACACCACTGTTCGTCGGTCGTCAGGCGTCTCTGTGAAAAACTGCCACACCGTAGAGCACCTTGACCTGTGCAGGGTGGCATGGCGCGAGGGGGCGCTTTGGGAAACAGTTGGTGGATTATTCGGTCTGGCCCTGCCTCTACCCCTGGCCACCGCACTGGCTCGGCCTGTGCCCACACCCTGACTTGGGCCTCCGCGTCCTCGCCCGCGTCCACGTCCTATAGGCCTACCCCTACCCCTCAGCATGGTGTATTACCAGTGATTTGATTTCCCAGGCAGGAAATAAATTGGCGCAAGCCTGCTGTTAAACGTAGCTGGCTGCGTATGATTTGTTTACTATCTCCACCCACCACACACGTACACAGAACGCTGAGGACTGACAGAGGCAGGGCACATAGAATTTTTCCCTTTTTTTAAAAAGAAAAGGCCCACTGACTATATTCAATCAGATAAGAAATCTGTTCCACAGAAATGCAGTTATATGAAGTGCAGCAGAGCGGTGATTTTTCCCAGGAAGGCAGGAAATAAATTGGCGCAAGCCTACTGTTATACGCAGCCAGCTACGTAGGATTTGTTTACTATCTCCACCCACCACACACGTACACAGAACGCTGAGGACTGACAGAGGCAGGGCACATAGAATTTTTCCCTTTTTTTAAAAAGAAAAGGCCCACTGACTATATTCAATCAGATAAGAAATCTGTTCCACAGAAATGCAGTTATATGAAGTGCAGCAGAGCGGTGATTTTTCCCAGGAAGGCAGGAAATAAATTGGCGCAAGCCTGCTGTTAAACGTAGCTGGCTGCGTAGGATTTGTTTACTATCTCCACCCACCACACACGTACACAGAACGCTGAGGACTGACAGAGGCAGGGCACATAGAATTTTTCCCTTTTTTTTAAAAAGAAAAGGCCCACTGACTATATTCAATCAGATAAGAAATCTGTTCCACAGAAATGCAGTTATATGAAGTGCAGCAGAGCGGTGATTTTTCCCAGGAAGGCAGGAAATAAATTGGCGCAAGCCTGCTGTTAAACGTAGCTGGCTGCGTATGATTTGTTTACTATCTCCACCCACCACACACGTACACAGAACGCTGAGGACTGACAGAGGCAGGGCACATAGAATTTTTCCCTTTTTTTAAAAAGAAAAGGCCCACTGACTATATTCAATCAATAATATATGTCTTCTGGCCCTGCCTACACAATTCTGTCCCTGTAGTATTACTGCAGGGCGCAATGCTCTGCACAGCCGATTTTGACAAAAAAAAATGCAACACTGCTAACAGCAGCCTGCACAGTACTGCACACGGTTAAATGTGGCCCTAAGAAGGACCGTTGGGGTTCTTGAAGCCTACACTCACTCCTAACACTCTCCCTGCCTAACCACCACTTCTGTCCCTGGACTATTACTGCAGGGAGCAATGCTCTGCAGACAGCCGATTTTGAAAAAAAAAAAAAAAAGTGTGCAACACTGCTAACAGCACCCTCCACAGTACTGCACACGGATAGATGTGGCCCTGAGAAGGACCGTTGGGGTTCTTGAAGCCTACACTCACTCCTAACACTCTCCCTACAGCAGCAGCAGCAGCAGCACTTTCCCTCAGCTAACTCAGTCACAAGGCATCTGAGGCGAGCCGCGGGAGGGGCCGACTTTTATACTCGGGTGACATCTGATCTCCCCAGCCACTCACAGCAGGGGGGTGGTATAGGGCTTGAACGTCACAGGGGGAAGTTGTAATGCCTTCCCTGTCTTTCAATTGGCCAGAAAAGCGCGCTAACGTCTCAGAGAGGAAACTGAAAGTAACCGGAACATCGCGTGGTACTCGTTACGAGTAACGAGCATCCCGAACACGCTAATATTCGCCCGAGCATCAAGCTCGGACGAGTACGTTCGCTCATCTCTAATTAAGAGAAAATTATACATTTTAAATACATATGCTAACAACATAGAAAGTGCATTTGACATTTTTTTTACGGTTACATTGTAAGAGTTCTAAATTGATGGAAGAATTCCTGGCAGGTCATGCGTTGTGAAGAGAATCATGTGGTGACTTCATGAGATCGTTTTCTTTTGGCTTGCCTCTCGTAAGTGATTTCTGGAACAACCCTACATAGACCAGCAGTAATCTGTACGCATTGTTTCATTCCAACAGCCCTGATATCTTTGTTCCATTACAGAAATATCCTGGTGGAATCTTTCTCTGTGTTCATCTCTGATAGCTCCACAACTAGGAGGGAAAAAATGTAGATGGGAGTGGAGAAAATGGATTGCATCTGAGTTGATGGTATTTTTCCAAAAGTCCTGTCACCAACTGAGTGTAGTTATCATCTCTTTTGTTGCCTAAGTTTCCATGAATAACTCCCTTTAAGGTTTGCCAAGCTTCCTTTTCCTTTCCCTCCAAAACTTGGTCAAACGCAGGATCCTTTACAAGTTGTCAAATTTGTGGCCTAACAAAAATACCTTCCTTAACCTTTGCATCACTCAATCTAGGAAATGTGATCCTATCCCTACTGTCTCACATACATAAAAAGCAACAATATTTAGTGTACCCCATTCTTAAGAGTATAGCGGTGATTGTTTTTCTTCTCAAAAAAAGGAAGCCGATCCCTCTGACATTCTCTGTAGTGTGAGACCCTGACATCACTGTGGAGAAGATTCCATTGCTGTAGTCTTGATCCTAGAAGTTCTGCCTTCTCCTTTGACAAGTCAAGGTCTTGAATGAGATCACTCAATTCTGCCTGACTCAGTCTGTGTGGTGTATCATCTTTTACCTCAAAGTCAGGGTCATGGGATGTGGAAGGCTTGTTGGGTTCTTCTTTTTCCACACTTCAAGCTCATAATGTTGGGGTGGAGTAGGAACTGGTAAACTATCTGAATGTGAAATAAGTTGAATAGCGGATGGAAGATTCAGGTATTGAACTGTTCCTGTTTTCTTCATTGACAATCCTGCCTTAATAGGTGGAGTCAAGCAGAAATAGCAGTCATCTGTATTGTTTGTAGGCTCCCGCCAAACCATAAGCGCAGCAAAAACCATAAATCGTTTTGTTTTTTTTCAGCCATTCTCATAGTTCAACTGAACAAGAGTTGCAACATATATGTGGAGCCCATGACTTATCCTGGTCCCCGACCTCCATACCAAAATAATGATAATAGTCAGTTTTCACAAGAGGCATCAGATTGCGTTCCTGTGACAAAATTGTTATTTCACCAAAATATAACAAAAATTATTCACTAAATTTATACATTTTCGTTGCATTTTGAGATAGCAAATTTTACACTCCAAGAGCACGCCAAAATTCTGAAATAAAGAAAACAGAAACAATATGAAACTCAGTCATAGCAGCATGTATGATGTTTATAACCTAAAAACATATGGAGAACATCAGGTTATGTCAGTCGAGAGGTGTGACAACTCCCCCCTCCCCCCCCCCCCAAAATAAAATTCCACAAAATAAAAATGTTAACTCTAAAAAATGACATGTCACTGTATCTCCAAAGCAAGAGCCAATCGGTCATTTTTATGGTGATTTTTGAATTTAGCAGATGGAAATACATAAGATTATGTTAATTTTGAGCCCGAAACAAAATCATGGTTGTTATTATTGGGACTGGTGGCCTATAAAAGGCACATTGTTAAATAGTGAGAGTATAAAGGGGGCATAATTTCACAGTGAGTTCATAAAGGGGGCATTTTTAAACAGCATGTGCATAAATGGGGCATTATTACTGGGTGGGGCATAAAAAGGTAAACTTTTACTGTCTATGGGACTTTTAAAGTGCCACTTACAATGCAGGGCCTATAGGGGGTTCAAAAAGGGAGGTACTATCTGTGTGTGGGGCACTGCGGAACGCAATATTACAATCCAGAGCATTATTAATTTTAAAAATTATGCAGAGGTGTGAAAAACATGGGGAGGGTTCTGGCATAAAAAAGAGGCAAAGATGTCTGTATGTCAAATTCTGCAGAAACAAGTTGTTACTGGCAGAAGTCTCATGTTGGTCTGTGCTGCATTGAGGAGAAAAGGGAAAGTGAACAACTCGTCAGAAAGAACGTCTCTTCTGACCACTGGATATAACTAGAGATGAGCGAACGTACTCGTCCGAGCTTGATGCTCGGGCGAATATTAGGGTGTTCGGGATGCTCGTTACTCGTAACGAGCACCACGTGATGTTCGGGTTACTTTCACTTTCATCTCTGAGACGTTAGCGCGCTTTTCTGGCCAATTGAAAGACAGGGAAGGCATTACAACTTCCCCCTGTGATGTTCCAGCTCTATACCACCCCCCTGCTGTGAGTGGCTGGGGAGATCAGGTGTCACCCGAGTATAAAAGTCAGCCCCTCCCGCGGCTCGCCTCAGATGCGTTGTGACAGAGATCAGGGACAGTGGTATCGTGTTGAAGCTGCTGTAGGGAGAGTGTTAGGAGTTAGTGTAGGCTTCAAGAACCCCAACGGTCCTTCTTAGGGCCACATCTAACCGTGTGCAGTACTGTGGAGGCTGCCTTTTGCAGTGGTGCACTTTTTTTTTTTTTTCCAAATCAGCCGTGCAGAGCATTGCGCCCTGCAGTAATACTACAGGGACAGAAGTGGTGGTTAGGCAGGGAGAGTGTTAGGAGTGAGTGTAGGCTTCAAGAACCCCAACGGTCCTTCTTAGGGCCACATCTAACCGTGTGCAGTATTGTGGAGGCTGCTGTTAGCAGTGTTGCACATTTTTTTTTTTCCAAATCGGCCGTGCAGAGCATTGCGCCCTGCAGTAATACTCCAGGGACAGAATTGTGTAGGCAGGGCCAGAAGACATATTTTATTGATTGAATATAGTCAGTGGGCCTTTCCTTTAAAAAAAAAAGGGCAAAAATTCTATTTGGCCTGCAGGCTTGCGCCAATTTATTTCCTGGCTGGGAAATCACCGCTCTGCTGCAGTTAATAACAGTGCAACACTGCAGTTCTGTGACACACAGCAGGGCCACAACACATTTATTATTGATTGAATATAGTCAGTGGGCCTTTCCTTTAAAAAAAAAGGGCAAAAATTCTATTTGGCCTGCCTCTGACAGTCCTCAGCGTTCTGGGTACGTGTGTGCTGGGTGGAGAACGTAAAAAAAATCATACGCAGCCAGCTAAGTTTAACAGCAGGCTTGCGCCAATTTATTTCCTGGCTGGGAAATCACCGCTCTGCTGCAGTTAATAGCAGTGCAACACTGCAGTTCTGTGACACACAGCAGGGCCACAACACATTTATTAATTGATTGAATATAGTCAGTGGGCCTTTCCTTTAAAAAAAAAGGGCAAAAATTCTATTTGGCCTGCAGGCTTGCGCCAATTTATTTCCTGGCTGGGAAATCACCGCTCTGCTGCAGTTAATAACAGTGCAACACTGCAGTTCTGTGACACACAGCAGGGCCACAACACATTTATTATTGATTGAATATAGTCAGTGGGTCTTTCCTTTAAAAAAAAAGGGCAAAAATTCTATTTGGCCTGCCTCTGACAGTCCTCAGCGTTCTGGGTACGTGTGTGCTGGGTGGAGAACGTAAAAAAAATCATACGCAGCCAGCTAAGTTTAACAGCAGGCTTGCGCCAATTTATTTCCTGGCTGGGAAATCACCGCTCTGCTGCAGTTAATAACAGTGCAACACTGCAGTTCTGTGACACACAGCAGGGCCACAACACATTTATTATTGATTGAATATAGTCAGTGGGCCTTTCCTTTAAAAAAAAAGGGCAAACATTCTATTTGGCCTGCCTCTGACAGTCCTCAGCATTCTGGGTACGTGTGTGCTGGGTGGAGAACGTAAAAAAAAATCATACGCAGCCAGCTAAGTTTAACAGCAGGCTTGCGCCAATTTATTTCCTGGCTGGGAAATCCCCGCTCTGCTGCAGTTAATAACAGTGCAACACTGCAGTTCTGTGACACACAGCAGGGCCACAACACATTTATTATTGATTGAATATAGTCAGTGGGCCTTTCCTTTAAAAAAAAAAGGGCAAAAATTCTATTTGGCCTGCAGGCTTGCGCCAATTTATTTCCTGGCTGGGAAATCACCGCTCTGCTGCAGTTAATAACAGTGCAACACTGCAGTTCTGTGACACACAGCAGGGCCACACAACACATTTATTAATTGATTGAATATAGTCAGTGGGCCTTTCCTTTAAAAAAAAGGGCAACTATTCTATTTGGCCTGCCTCTGACAGTCCTCAGCGTTCTGGGAACGTGTGTGCTGGGTGGAGAACGTAAAAAAAATTATACGCAGCCAGCTAAGTTTAACAGCAGGCTTGCGCCAATTTATTTCCTGGCTGGGAAATCACCGCTCTGCTGCAGTTAATAACAGTGCAACACTGCAGTTCTGTGACACACAACAGGGCCGCAACACATTTATTATTGATTGAATATAGTCAGTGGGCCTTTCCTTTAAAAAAAAAGGGCAAAAATTCTATTTGGCCTGCAGGCTTGCGCCAATTTATTTCCTGGCTGGGAAATCACCGCTCTGCTGCAGTTAATAACAGTGCAACACTGCAGTTCTGTGACACACAGCAGGGCCACAACACATTTATTATTGATTGAATATAGTCAGTGGGCCTTTCCTTTAAAAAAAAAGGGCAAAAATTCTATTTGGCCTGCCTCTGACAGTCCTCAGCGTTCTGGGTACGTGTGTGCTGGGTGGAGAACGTAAAAAAAATCATACGCAGCCAGCTAAGTTTAACAGCAGGCTTGCGCCAATTTATTTCCTGGCTGGGAAATCACCGCTCTGCTGCAGTTAATAGCAGTGCAACACTGCAGTTCTGTGACACACAGCAGGGCCGCAACACATTTATTAATTGATTGAATATAGTCAGTGGGCCTTTCCTTTAAAAAAAAAGGGCAAAAATTCTATTTGGCCTGCAGGCTTGCGCCAATTTATTTCCTGGCTGGGAAATCACCGCTCTGCTGCAGTTAATAACAGTGCAACACTGCAGTTCTGTGACACACAGCAGGGCCACAACACATTTATTATTGATTGAATATAGTCAGTGGGTCTTTCCTTTAAAAAAAAAGGGCAAAAATTCTATTTGGCCTGCCTCTGACAGTCCTCAGCGTTCTGGGTACGTGTGTGCTGGGTGGAGAACGTAAAAAAAATCATACGCAGCCAGCTAAGTTTAACAGCAGGCTTGCGCCAATTTATTTCCTGGCTGGGAAATCACCGCTCTGCTGCAGTTAATAACAGTGCAACACTGCAGTTCTGTGACACACAGCAGGGCCACAACACATTTATTATTGATTGAATATAGTCAGTGGGCCTTTCCTTTAAAAAAAAAGGGCAAACATTCTATTTGGCCTGCCTCTGACAGTCCTCAGCATTCTGGGTACGTGTGTGCTGGGTGGAGAACGTAAAAAAAAATCATACGCAGCCAGCTAAGTTTAACAGCAGGCTTGCGCCAATTTATTTCCTGGCTGGGAAATCCCCGCTCTGCTGCAGTTAATAACAGTGCAACACTGCAGTTCTGTGACACACTGCAGGGCAACAACACATTTATTATTGATTGAATATAGTCAGTGGGCCTTTCCTTTTAAAAAAAAGGGCAAAAATTCTATTTGGCCTGCAGGCTTGCGCCAATTTATTTCCTGGCTGGGAAATCACCACTCTGCTGCAGTTAATAACAGTGCAACACTGCAGTTCTGTGACACACAGCAGGGCCACACAACACATTTATTAATTGATTGAATATAGTCAGTGGGCCTTTCCTTTAAAAAAAAGGGCAACTATTCTATTTGGCCTGCCTCTGACAGTCCTCAGCGTTCTGGGAACGTGTGTGCTGGGTGGAGAACGTAAAAAAAATTATACGCAGCCAGCTAAGTTTAACAGCAGGCTTGCGCCAATTTATTTCCTGGCTGGGAAATCACCGCTCTGCTGCAGTTAATAACAGTGCAACACTGCAGTTCTGTGACACACAACAGGGCCGCAACACATTTATTATTGATTGAATATAGTCAGTGGGCCTTTCCTTTAAAAAAAAAGGGCAAAAATTCTATTTGGCCTGCCTCTGACAGTCCTCAGCGTTCTGGGTACGTGTGTGCTGGGTGGAGAACGTAAAAAAAATCATACGCAGCCAGCTAAGTTTAACAGCAGGCTTGCGCCAATTTATTTCCTGGCTGGGAAATCACCACTCTGCTGCAGTTAATAACAGTGCAACACTGCAGTTCTGTGACACACAGCAGGGCCACAACACATTTATTATTGATTGAATATAGTCAGTGGGCCTTTCCTTTAAAAAAAAAAGGGCAAAAATTCTATTTGGCCTGCCTCTGACAGTCCTCAGCGTTCTGGGAACGTGTGTGCTGGGTGGAGAACGTAAAAAAAATTATACGCAGCCAGCTAAGTTTAACAGCAGGCTTGCGCCAATTTATTTCCTGGCTGGGAAATCACCGCTCTGCTGCAGTTAATAACAGTGCAACACTGCAGTTCTGTGACACACAACAGGGCCGCAACACATTTATTATTGATTGAATATAGTCAGTGGGCCTTTCCTTTAAAAAAAAAGGGCAAAAATTCTATTTGGCCTGCCTCTGACAGTCCTCAGCGTTCTGGGTACGTGTGTGCTGGGTGGAGAACGTAAAAAAAATCATACGCAGCCAGCTAAGTTTAACAGCAGGCTTGCGCCAATTTATTTCCTGGCTGGGAAATCACCACTCTGCTGCAGTTAATAACAGTGCAACACTGCAGTTCTGTGACACACAGCAGGGCCACAACACATTTATTATTGATTGAATATAGTCAGTGGGCCTTTCCTTTAAAAAAAAAAGGGCAAAAATTCTATTTGGCCTGCCTCTGACAGTCCTCAGCGTTCTGGGTACGTGTGTGCTGGGTGGAGAACGTAAAAAAAATCATACGCAGCCAGCTAAGTTTAACAGCAGGCTTGCGCCAATTTATTTCCTGGCTGGGAAATCACCACTCTGCTGCAGTTAATAACAGTGCAACACTGCAGTTCTGTGACACACAGCAGGGCCGCAACACATTTATTATTGATTGAATATAGTCAGTGGGCCTTTCCTTTAAAAAAAAAAAGGGCAAAAATTCTATTTGGCCTGCCTCTGACAGTCCTCAGCGTTCTGGGTACGTGTGTGCTGGGTGGAGAACGTAAAAAAAAATCATACGCAGCCAGCTAAGTTTAACAGCAGGCTTGCGCCAATTTATTTCCTGGCTGGGAAATCACCGCTCTGCTGCAGTTAATAACAGTGCAACACTGCAGTTCTGTGACACACAGCAGGGCCACAACACATTTATTATTGATTGAATATAGTCAGTGGGCCTTTCCTTTAAAAAAAAAGGGCAACTATTCTATTTGGCCTGCCTCTGACAGTCCTCAGCGTTCTGGGTACGTGTGTGCTGGGTGGAGAACTTAAACAAAAATCATACGCAGCCAGCTAAGTTTAACAGCAGGCTTGCGCCAATTTATTTCCTGGCTGGGAAATCAAATCACTGGTAATACAGCATGCTGAGGGGTAGGGGTAGGCCTAGAGGACGTGGACGCGGCCGAGGACGCGTAGGCCCAAGTGAGGGTGTGGGCACAGGCCGAGCTCCTGATCCAGGTGTATCGCAGCCGACTGCTGCGCGATTAGGAGAGAGGCACGTTTCTGGCGTCCCCACATTCATCGCACAATTAATGGGTCCACGCGGGAGACCTTTATTAGAAAATGAGCAGTGTGAGCAGGTCCTGTCGTGGATGGCAGAAAGTGCTTCGAGCAACCTATCGTCCACCCACAGTTCTGCGCTGTCCACTGCTGCAAATCCGAATCCTCTGGCTGCTGCTCCTCCTTCCTCCCAGCCTCCTCACTCCACTACAATGACACATGCTCAGGAGCGGGAAGACTCCCAGGAACTGTTCTCGGGCCCCTGCTCAGATTGGGCAGCAGTGGTTCCTCTCCCACCAGAGGACTTTATCGTCACTGATGCCCAACCATTGGAAAGTTCCCGGAGTCCGGGGGATGAGGCTGGGGACTTCCGGCAACTGTCTCAAGACCTTTCAGTGGGTGAGGAGGACGATGACGATGAGACACAGTTGTCTATCGGTGAGGTAGTAGTAAGGGCAGTAAGTCCGAGGGAGGAGCGCACAGAGGATTCTGAGGAAGAGCAGCAGGACGATGAGGTGACTGACCCCACCTGGTTTGCAACGCCTACTCAGGACAGGTCTTCAGAGGGGGAGGCAAGGGCAGCAGCAGGGCAGGTTGCAAGAGGCAGTGCGGTGTCCAGGGGTAGAGGCAGGGCCAGACCGAATAATCCACCAACTGTTTCCCAAAGCGCACCCTCGCGCCATGCCACCCTGCAGAGGCCGAGGTTCTCTAAGGTCTGGCAGTTTTTCACAGAGACGCCTGACGACCGACGAACAGTGGTGTGCAACCTTTGTCGCGCCAAGATCAGCCGGGGAGCCACCACCAACAGCCTCACCACCACCAGCATGCGCAGACATATGATGGCCAAGCACCCCACAAGGTGGGACGAAGGCCGTTTACCATCTCCAGCTTGCGCCACTGCCTCTCCCCCTGGGCCCCAACCTGCCACTGAGATCCAACCCACCTCTGAGGACACAGGCACTACCATCTCCTGGCCTGCACCCACACCCTCACCTCCGCTGTCCTCGGCCCCATCCACCAATGTCTCGCATCGCACCGTCCAGCTGTCACTAGCGCAAGTGTTTGAGCGCAAGCGCAAGTACGCCGCCACGCACCCGCACGCTCAAGCGTTAACCGTCCACATAGCCAAATTTATCAGCCTTGAGATGCTGCCGTATAGGGTTGTGGAAACGGAGTCCTTCAAAAGTATGATGGCGGCGGCGGCCCCGCGCTACTCAGTTCCCAGTCGCCACTACTTTTCCCGATGTGCCATCCCAGCCCTGCACGACCACGTCTCCCGCAACATTGTACGCGCCCTCACCAACGCGGTTACTGCCAAGGTCCACTTAACAACGGACACGTGGACAAGCACAGGCGGGCAGGGCCACTACATCTCCCTGACGGCACATTGGGTGAATTTAGTGGAGGCTGGGACAGAGTCAGAGCCTGGGACCGCTCACGTCCTACCCACCCCCAGAATTGCGGGCCCCAGCTCGGTGGTGGTATCTTTGGCGGTGTATGCTTCCTCCACTAAAGCACCCTCCTCCTCCTCCTCCGCAACCTCTGTCTCGCAATCTAGATGTGTCAGCGGCAGCAGGACGTCGCCAGCAGTCGGTGTCGCGCGGCCTGGCAGCACAGCGGTGGGCAAGCGTCAGCAGGCTGTGCTGAAACTACTCAGCTTAGGAGATAAGAGGCACACGGCCCACGAACTGCTGCGGGGTCTAATAGAGCAGACCGACCGTTGGCTTGCGCCGCTGAGCCTCCAACCGGGCATGGTCGTGTGTGACAACGGGCGTAACCTCGTGGCGGCTCTGCAGATCGGCAGCCTCACGCACGTGCCATGCCTGGCCCACGTCTTTAATTTGGGGGTTCAGCACTTTCTGAAAAGCTACCCACGCTTGTCAGACCTGCTCGTAAAGGTGCGCCGGCTCTGCGCACATTTCCGCAAGTCCCACACGGACGCTGCCACCCTGCGCACCCTGCAACATCGGTTTAATCTGCCAGTGCACCGACTGCTGTGCGACGTGCCCACACGGTGGAACTCTACGCTCCACATGTTGGCCAGGCTCTATGAGCAGCGTAGAGCTATAGTGGAATACCAACTCCAACATGGGCGGCGCAGTGGGAGTCAGCCTCCTCAATTATTTTCAGAAGAGTGGGCCTGCTTGGCAGACATCTGCCAGGTCCTTGGAAAGTTTGAGGAGTCTACCCAGGTGGTGAGCGGCGATGCTGCAATCATTAGCGTCACCATTCCTCTGCTATGCCTCTTGAGAAGTTCCCTGCAAAGCATAAAGGCAGATGCTTTGCGCTCGGAAACGGAGGCGGGGGAAGACAGTATGTCGCTGGATAGTCAGAGCACCCTCCTGTCTATATCTCAGCGCGTTCAGGAGGAGGAGGAGGAGGATGAGGAGGATGAGGAGGAGGGGGAAGAGACAGCTTGGCTCACTGCTGACGGTACCCATGCTGCTTGCCTGTCATCCTTTCAGCGTGTATGGCCTGAGGAGGAGGAGGAGGAGGATCCTGAAAGTGATCTTCCTAGTGAAGACAGCCATGTGTTGCGTACAGGTACCCTGGCACACATGGCTGACTTCATGTTAGGATGCCTTTCTCGTGACCCTCGCGTTGCACGCATTCTGGCCTCTACGGATTACTGGGTGTACACACTGCTCGACCCACGGTATAAGGAGAACCTTTCCACTCTCATTCCCGAAGAGGAAAGGGGTTCGAGAGTGTTGCTATACCACAGGACCCTGGCGGACAAGCTGATGGTAAAATTCCCATCCGACAGCGCTAGTGGCAGAAGGCGCAGTTCCGTGGGCCAGGTAGCAGGGGAGGTGCGGAGATCGAGCAGCATGTTCAGCACAGGCAGTGCAACACTCTTTAAGGCCCTGGACAGCTTTATGGCTCCCCACCAAGACTGTGTCACCGCTCCCCAGTCAAGGCTGAGTCGGCGGGAGCACTGTAAAAGGATGGTGAGGTAGTATGTAGCCGATCGCACGACCGTCCTCCGTGACGCCTCTGCCACCTACAACTACTGGGTGTCGAAGCTGGACACGTGGCCTGAACTCACGCTGTATGCCCTGGAGGTGCTTGCTTGTCCTGCGGCTAGCGTCTTGTCAGAGAGGGTGTTTAGTGCGGCTGGGGGAATCATCTCAGATAAGCGTACACGCCTGTCAACCGACAGTGCCGACAGGCTTACACTCATCAAGATGAACAAAGCCTGGATTTCCCCAGACTTCTCTTCTCCACCAGCGGACAGCAGCGATACCTAAGCAATACGTAGGCTGCACCCGCGGATGGAAGCATCGTTCTCTATCACCATCCAAAACGGGGACATTTCTGCTTCATCAATCTGTGTATAATATTCCTCCTCCTCCTCTTGCTCCTCCTCCTGAAACCTCACGTAATCACGCCGAACGGGCAATTTTTCTTAGGGCCACAAGGCTCACTCATATAATTTTTCTAAACAATTTTTATATGTTTCAATGCTCTTAAAAGCGTTGAAACTTTAACTTGAACCAATTTTTCGTTAAACTGGGCTGCCTCCAGGCCTAGTTACCACTTAAGCCACATTAACCAAAGCGATTAATGGGTTTCACCTGCCATCTTGGTTGGGCATGGCCAATTTTTTCTGAGGTACATTAGTACTGTTGGTACACCAATTTTTTGGGGCCCTCACCTACAGTGTAATCATAGTAATTTCTATGTTCTTCGCCTGCACTCATGGTACAGAAAGGTGTGTGGGGTTGGCCTACACTTTAGCTACATAAATGTAACTGGGGCCTTGTCTATACTGCAGCTACTGAAATGTGAAAGAAACTGTTATCTCCCTAAACTGCTGCAATGGGAATGTTACTGGGGCCTGTCTTGAGTGCTACTATTACTGAAATGGAACTAAGACTGCGCTCCCCCTATACTGCTGCTAGTGATATGTTAGTGGGGCCTGTCCCTAATGCTACCGCTGAAATGTTAATAATTCTGGGCTCTGCCTATACCGCTGCTAATGGTATGTCACTGGGGTGTGGAAACAGAGGCTTCACAAAGACATGATGGCGGCGAGGCCATTTCCCACCAACGCTGTTACTGTTAAGGTGCATATAACCACGGACACGTGGAGAGGACACATAGTGCCTCCAAAACATCCCCCTCCTCCTCCAACAATGAAAACATTCTTGGCAAATACCTTTGCATTGGTCCGTCTGGTGGCAGTCCAAGAATTTCACCTTTAACGACACAACAAGAGAGCACCACCACCATCCCCCCGCCACGGCCCACTTAATGCTGGCCACATTCCGAAAACCAACTACATGAAACCGCGCTACTAGGTCCGCAGTCACCACCACATTACCACCAACGAGGTAACTGTTAAGGTACATATTACCAGTCTGACTGGGGCATGCAGTGTGGGCCGAAGCCCACCTGTATTGTATCTGACGTTAGCTCTGCTGAGTAGGGCACTGCAATGGGAGATATTTATGTACCGCCGGTGGCTTCCTGGCACCCACCCATGCTGTGGGTCCACAGGAAGTTGTTACTACATCTGTCCACTTGTAAAGAACCCCAGTCTGACTGGGGCATGCAGTGTGGGCCGAAGCCCACCTGCATTAACCACGACATTACCTCAGCTGTGATGGGCAATGCAATGGGATATTTTTATGTACCACCGGTGGGTTCCAGGGAGCCACCCATGCTGTAGGTGCACACGGAGTTTAACCTACATCTGTCCACTTGTAAAGAACCCCAGTCAGACTGGGGCATGCAGTGTGGGCCGAAGCCCACCTGTATTAAGCACGACATTACCTCAGCTGTGATGGGCAATGCAATGGGATATTTTTATGTACCGCCGGTGGGTTCCAGGGAGCCACCCATGCTGTGGGTGCACACGGAATTCCCATTGCGGAGTTGGACCTGGCTGTGACTATTTATAAAAAACCGCGGTCTGACTGGGGCATGCAGACACCTTGACAGAATGAATAGTGTGCGGCACATAGGTTCCCCATTGCTATGCCCACGTGTGCAGCTCCAGATGGAGGTGGCACAGGATTGGATTTCTCATTGCTTCTGTACAGCATTGTGGACTATCGGCCCGCCCCTTTTATGGGGGGTTCGCTGCCTAGCCATGCCAACCCTCTGCAGTGTGTGCCTGCTTTTCCTGTGGCAGACGCACTTATAAATAGACATGAGGGTGGCGTGGCATGAGGGCAGCTGAAGGCTGGGCAGGGACAGTTTGGTGTGCGCTGTGGACACTGGGTCGTGGGGGGGGGGGGGATTTGGCAGCATGTAACCCAGGAGAAGTGGCAGCGGAGTGTCATGCAGGCAGTGATTGTGCTTTGTTGGAGGTAGTGTGGTGCTTAGCTAAGGTATGCCATGCTAATGAGGGCTTTTCAGAAGTAAAAGTTGTTCGGAGGGGGGGGTGGCCCACTCTTGCCGGTATTGTGGCTTAATAGTGGGACCTGTGAACTTGAGATGCAGCCCAGCATGTAGCCCCTCGCCTGCCCTATCCGTTGCTGTGTCGTTCCCATCACTTTCTTGAATTGCCCAGATTTTCACACATGAAAACCTTAGCGAGCATCGGCGAAATACAAAAATGCTCGGGTCGCCCATTGACTTCAATGGGGTTCGTTACTCGAAATGAACCCTCGAGCATCGCGATAGTTCGTCCCGAGTGACGAGCACGCGAGCATTTTGGTGCTCGCTCATCTCTAGATATAACATACTGTAATCGTTCATGTGGCCTGCAGAGCACTTTTTTATAGCTGGTGTCTACCACTATATGGTCACTGTGTGGTGGATATTTTTGATCCCAGTATAGTGGTATTATTGTATAATTATAAAAGTTTATGAAGAATGTTTTAAAGGTATGTACGTTGGAATGGCCATGCAGTATACCTTAAGACTTGTGTCCTTCTTCACCTAAAGCCATATCAATAGCCCTGAATGTGGTAGATATCAGCGCTGCTGCACTCTGCATGCTGCCTACTGAATTTACTGAATATGATTGCAGCGGTAGAATAATTTAATATATGGGGCGCATTATCAGCTTTGACCAAGGTCACACCTTGCGTAAAACCAAACCCTGTGCACAGCTATATTATGGCTCTCCATGTTATACACAGAGCTAGGATAGCACAGAAACAGTAGCATAATGTATTTGTAACTATTTCTGATTTTGAAAAGTTGTGACTTGCATCTTCAAACACCATCTTAGGGCTCCCACCCACTTGCGATTTTTTTTCCTTTGCGTTTTGCGTTTTTTCTGAAGAGCAATTAGGATAGAATGTGTTCCTGTCCACTTGCGTTTTTTTTTCCGGTACGTTGCAATTTTTAACATAGGAACTGTCAGTTGCATATGTGTCCTTATTTTTCTCTTAATGCACCCATGAATGTCAATGGAAATTAACGGAAAAGGCGCAAAAAGCCGCGAAAATGACGCGAAAAAGCCGCGGAAAACGCGGCAAAAACGCGCGGAAAACGCTGCATTTTTCACGCACGAAAATCGCAAACGCCAGTGGGTAGGTGACCTTAGGGTGACTACCCACTACAGTTTTTTCTTCACTGCGAAATTCACAGCGTTTTTTTTTTTTCTGCAGGGGTCTATGGGACTTGTAATGTTAAAATTGCGAACGCGTAAGATCGCAATTTACCGCAAAATCGCGATTTTGTGTGATCGCAATTTTAACATTACAAGTCCCAAAGACCCCTGCAGAAAAAAAACGCTGCGAATTTCGCAGTGAAAAAAAAAACGGTAGTGGGTAGTCACCCTAAGGGTGCCCTAAGGGTGCCTACCCACTTGCGATTTTTTTCCTGTGATGTTTTGCGTTTTTTCTCAAGAGCAATTAATATAGAATGTGTTCTTGTCCATCTGGTTTTTTTTTCCGTTTCGTGGGGTCTTTTCACATAGGAACTGTCAGTTGCATATGTCTCCTTATTTTTCTCTTAATGCACCCATGAATGTCAATGGAGGGCTGCAAAAAACACCGCGAAAAACGCGCCGCGGAAAACACACGAAAATCGGCAACGCAAGTGGGTAGGCGCCCTTAGGCCTCCCTCACATAGGGCGTTTTCAGCAGCGTTTTCAGCCCAGCACTAAACGCTGTACAACACTCCCATTCATTTCAATGGGGCTGCTCACACAGGGCTGAAAACGCTGCTTTGAAAAACGCTGCGTTTTGAAAGCGCTGCATGTTCTATTCTTGGGCGTTTTCAGCTGAGTCTCCCATTGAAATGAATGGGCAGCCTCTTCAGCTGGGCTGAAAGCTCAGCTGAAAGCTTGGCTGAAAGCTCGGCTGAAAACTCGGCTGAAAAGGCAGAGTTTTGCAAACGCCATGTGTGAGGGAGGCCTTAGGTCTCCCTCACACAGGGCATTTGCAGAAACGTAGCGTTTTGCAACGCTGCGTTTACTGCAGATTCCGCCCCGTTTCAGCAGCGCTGGCATACCTTATGCCAGCGTTTTGGCTGCGTTTTCAGCTCGGCTGAAAACGCAGCCAAGAATGCTGAAAAGAAAAAAAAAAGCAATACTCACCTAGCCGCTGCAGTCCGGGTCGCGGCCGCTGGTCTCTGCAGCTGATCCGGGTTTCCTCGGCACTCCCAAGTCTATTGCCGGAGGCCAGGTTTGAGAACCCCGGCTCCGGCAATAGAGTGCTGTGATTGGTTGTCGGCGCTTGCTCGATGCCCAATCACAGCCCTTCATTGACTGTGTCAGCCAATCAGCGCCGGCAAGCTCTGATTGGCTGAGACAGTCAATGAAGGGATGTGATTGGGCATCGAGCAAGCGCCGACAACCAATCACAGCACTCTATTGCCGGAGCCGGGGTTCTCAAACCTGGCCTCCGGCAATAGACTTGGGAGTGCCGAGGAAACCCGGATCAGCTGCAGAGACCAGCGGCCGCGACCCGGACTGCAGCGGCTAGGTGAGTATTACTTTCTTTTCTTTCTCTACCTAGCTGGGACAGATTTTCGGGGTAGGGCTTCTATTACAAGCCCTCACCCCGAAAATCGACGAGCGGTTAACGCTGCCAAAAACGCGGCACCAAGTGTTGCCGCGTTTTCAGCAGTGCTAAAACCGCTGCCCATTCATTTCAATGGGCGACGCAGGGCTGAAAACGGCCAAAAATAGAACATGCATCGCTGTCAAAGCGCAGCGTTGGGAGGCGCTGCGTTTTCAGCCCTGTGTGAGCAGCCCCATTGAAATGAATGGGAGTGTTGTACAGCGTTTAGCGCTGGGCTGAAAAGGCAGCGCTAAACGCTGTATAAAACGCCTTGTGTGATGGAGGCCTTACAGTGGTCGTCTTGCCTTCATAATCTGCTATGGTATACAAGCACAATGTGACAGCACATTGATTGCTGTGTCTAAGTACTATTGAGCAGGAGGCCCCAGGATAGAAGTTCAAAAGGGGGAAAGATTTTAATGTTTACTGTGACAATAAACAAAAACATAAGAACTTCTACAGCACAGACCAGTATGACTGCAGCTGCTAAACTCAGCGTCCCACTGCCAAGTATTTCTATTCATTCTCCTTTGTGTCTAATGATCAGTCCTGTGTTGCTATTACTGCAGCTGAGCTGTACTTTTCCACTAGGACAATATTTGTATACGTGATGCAAATGAACATGGAGAGCACAGCTAATATTAGACAATATACAAATCATACAAGTCATTTCTTGGTAGAGATTTGATGCTTTACATTATAATTAGAGATGAGCGAGCATACTCGTCCGAGCTTGATGCTCGTTCGAGTATTAGGGTGCTCGAGATGCTCGTTACTCGAGACGAGCATCACGCGATACTCGTCTCGATTAAACGAGCACTGACCATTGAATTCAATGGAGCCGGCAATACAGCCGACTCCATTGAAAGCAATGGGCTGCCTGCGTACGCGGGATGAATTGTCGGGAAGGACTTAAATATATAAGCCCTTCCCTGCAATTCATCTAGAAATGTGTAAAAATAAAAAATATATATATACTTACCTTGTCCCGGCAGAACGATGTTAGCCCATTGAATTCAATGGAGCCGCAATACAGCCGACTCCATTGAAAGCAATGGGCTGCCGGCGATCGCGGGATGAATTGTCGGGAAAGGGTTAAATATATAAGCCCTTCCCTGCAATTCATCCAGAAATGTGTAAAAATAAAAAATATATATATACTTACCTGGTCCCGGCAGAGCGATGTTAGCCCATTGAATTCAATGGAGCCGTCAATACAGCCGACTCCATTGAAAGCAATGGGCTGCCAGCGATCGCGGGATGAATTGTCGGGAAAGGGTTAAATATATAAGCCCTTCCCTGCAATTCATCCAGAAATGTGTAAAAATAAAAAATATATATATACACTCACCTGGTGCCGGCAGACGGAGTTCAGCACGGCAGGCTGCAGTTCTCCTGAACTGCTCTGAACAGCTGTGAGTAGTATTCAGCAGCCGGGGATTTAAAATCCCCGCCTGCTGAATAAGATGCCTCTGATTGGTCACAGCCTGACCAATCAGAGGCCAGCCCTCACTCACACCCATTCATGAACTCCGTCTGCGGGCACCAGGTGAGTATATATATATTTTTTATTTTTACACATTTCTGGATGAATTGCAGGGAAGGGCTTATATATTTAACCCTTTCCCGACAATTCATCCCGCGATCGCTGGCAGCCCATTGCTTTCAATGGAGTCGGCTGTATTGACGGCTCCATTGAATTCAATGGGCTAACATCGTTCTTCTCTGCCACAGCTGTTACAGCTGTGGCAGAGGAGAACGATCGTTTCTATCACTTTCTTGTGTTTTGCAGATTTTCACAAATGAAAACCTTAGCGAGCATCGGCGATATACAAAAATGCTCGAGTCACCCATTGACTTCAATGGGGTTCGTTACTCGAAACGAACTCTCGAGCATCACTGAAAGTTCGACTCGAGTAACGAGCACCCGAGCATTTTGGTGCTCGCTCATCTCTAATTATAATACAAGAGTCTTCTTACTTTTACCTGTTACACTGCCTCGCCCTCAAAACTATCTTCACTGGGGGGTGAAACAATAATCATTTCTAATGCCCTCTTTTCCTAAGGAGCCCATGTACCTTCACAAATAGGCTCCATAGTTACCCTCCGTCATATGCAGATCAACAGAGAACAGTCATGAGCTGCCATGCAGTGAAGTTACTTTTGGGAGTGAGATGGTGCTGACAGGTTCCCTATAATGCATATTTGTAAAAAGCTCCCCTCAGTTATCCAGAATTCAGTGTCTTTGCAGATGCAGCCACTTTGGATTCTAGAACCGGAGTCAGGGGAAATGTTTTCATCATTAAATTTTTATTGAAAGCAAGATTAGAGGGTGTACAATGCAAACACATAAACAGAAGTCTGATATCATACAAAGACATTTGCATATAGTTTATTTTTACCTATATTTCTATTGTACTTATTCTAGCTTATCCACATAATTTTACACATTTTTTAGTTAATTGGAACAGATTTGGGTTTGTTGCTTTCTGCTAAAATCCATTTATAGACAAGAACTAGAGATGAGCGAGCACACTCGTCCAACCTTGATGCTCGTTCGGGTATTAGGGTACTCGAGATGCTCGTTACTCGAGTCGAACACCACGCGGTACTCAAGTCAATTCCATTTCCTTCCCCGCATGTTTAGCGCCATTTTCTAGCCAATAGACATGCGGGGAAGGCATTACCACTTCCTCCTGTGAAGTGCCAGCCCTATCCCACCCCACAGCAGTGAGTGGCTGGTGAGATCAGGTGACCGCCGAGTACTTAAAGTGGTCCCGCCCGCGGGTCACCTCAGACACACACTGGCAGAGGTTAGGGAAAGTGCTGGTGCTCATTCAGGGATAGTGTTAGCTTATTCCTGTCTTCAAGAACCCCAACGGTCCTTCTTAGGGCCACATCTGACCGTGTGCATTATTGTTGTGGCTGGCTGGGAGCAGTAGTGAATCCATTTTTGTATTACGCATCTAGGCCTGTTCGCAGCCTTTCAGTAATATTTTTTTTCTGGCTGCAGTGCCGTATAACCAGCTCTCACCATGAAAGTGCACTCAAATATTTCCAAGCCTGCTGCGAACTACTTCATTTATACCGTTCTGTGTCTGCAGTGAATTAGACACAGAGCGTAGGGCCACACAAACTGCTGTAGGGGAAGTTATATACACTATACAGTCCTCAAAGTCCTCCGTGCAAAAACCCCAAAGCTCCTTCGTTGGGCTACATCTGACCGTGTGCATTATACTTGTGGCTGGCTGGGAGTTGTAGTGCTTCCATTTTTGTATTACGCATCTAGGCCTGTTCGCAGCCTTTCAGTAATAGTTTTTTTCAGGCTGCAGTGCCGTACAACCAGCTCTCACCGTGAAACTGCACTCAAATATTTCCTAACCTACTGCGAACGACTTTGTTTATACCGTTTTGTGTCTGCAGTGCATTAGACAGAGGTCTCACCGCTAAACAGTACTGTAATATTACCGGGGCCACTGCAAAGTATTTCAGCTCTGCCGCTGTGCAGAGCGTCTCACAATACTCTTTCCTTGGGGGGGTTGAGATAGCCGCAGTTACCAGCACTATCTACTGGATTTAGAGTCTTTTCCAACTCCACACGGCCTCTATTATCTACAAGTCTCTGCGAGCAGTAAATTACCCCTAGGTATCAGCGCAAGACAGCGGGTTAATTTTTCCTAGTCACAGCATAGAGCATAGAGCCTCTGCTATCTACAAGTCTCTGTGTGCAGTGAATTAAGCCATAGTTGTCAGTGCTGTACACTGGGGTAATTTATTTGGGCCCTGCTCTATTCTTAATCAGCCATGATGAGGAGTAGGGGTAAGGGTCGAGGATGTGGACGTGGACGCGGACGTCCAAGCGAAGGTGTGGGCACAGGCCGAGTTCCTGGTCCAGGTGAATCACAGCCGGCTGCTGCAGGATTAGGAGAGAGGCAAGTTTCTGGGGTGCCAGCTTCATATCCCAATTTATGGGTCCTTGTGGCAGACCTTTAATACAAACAGAGCAGTGTGAGCAGAAAATGCGTCCAGCAGTGTATCAACCACCCAGTCTTCTATGCAGTCCACTACTCCCAGCCTAGGGACTGCAACTCTGAATCTTTTGGCTGCTGCTCCTCCTTCCTCCCAGCCTCCTCACTCCATGAAAATGACATATGCTGAGCAGGCAGACTCCCAGGAACTGTTCTCAGGTCCCTGCTATGAGTGGGAAAACATGGTTCCTCTCTCACCTGAGGAGTTTGTCGTGACCGATGCCCAACCTTTGGAAAGTTCCCGGAGTCCGGGGGATGAGGCTGGGGACTTCCAGCAACTGTCTCAAGAGCTTTTTGTGCGTGAGGAGGATGATGATGATGAGACACAGTTGTCTGTCAGTGAGGTAGTAGTAAGGGCAGTCAGTCCGAGGGTGGAGCGCATAGAGGATTCGGAGGAAGAGCAGTTGGACGATGAGGAGACTGACCCCACCTGGTTTGCTAAGCGTACTGAGGACAGGGCTTCAGAGGGGGAGGCAAGTGCAGCAGCAGGACAGGTTGGAAGAGGTAGTGGGGTGGCCAGGGGAAGAGGCAGGGCCAGAGCGAAGAATCCCCCAACTGTTTCGCACAGTACCACCTCGCGGCAAGCCTCCGTGCAGAGGGCTAGGTGTTCAAAGGTGTGGATGTTTTTCAGTGAGAGCGCGGACGACTGATGAACAGTGGTGTGCAACCTGTGTCACGCCAAGATCAGCTGGGGAGCCACCACTACCAGCTTCAGCACCACCAGGCATATGATGGCAAAGCACCCCGCAAGGTGGGACGAAAGCCGTTCACTGCCTCCGGGTCATACTGCTCCTTCTTCCCCTGTGCCTCAACCTGCCACACAGATCCAATCCCCCTCCCAGCACACAGGCACGAGCGCCTCCCTGCCTACACCCACACCCACACCCTCACCTCCACTGTCCTCCACTCCATCCATCGTTCAACTGCCGCTAACACAAGCCTTCGAGCGAAAGGGCAAATACGCCGCCACGCACCCGCACGCACTAGCTTTAAACGTGCACATTGCCAAATTAATCAGCCTGGAGATGCTGCCATATAGGCTTGTGGAAACGGAGGCTTTCAAAGACATGATGAGGGTGGTGGTCCCACGCTACTCGGTCCCCAGTCGCAACTATTTTTCCCAGTGTGCCGTCCCAGCCCTACACCAGCACGTCTCCCGCAACATAAATCGTGCTCTCACCAACGCAGTTTGGTGGAGGCTGTGAACGAGTCAGAGCCTGGGACCGCTCACATCCTACCCACACCCAGAATAGCGGGTCCTACCTCGGTGCTGGTATCTGCGGCGGTTGATGCCACCTCCTCCAAACCCTCCCCCCCTCCACCACCTTGACCTCTCAATTAAGAAGTGTGAGCACGTCGCCAGCAGTCAGTATCACACGGCAGTACAGTGGTGGGCAAGCGCCAGCAGGCTGTGCTGAAACTAATCAGCTTAGGTCACAAGTGGCACACGGCCCTGAGCTGTTGCAGTGTCTGACAGAGCAGACCGAACTCTGGCTTTTGCTGCTGAGCCTCCAACCGGGCATGGTCGTGTGTGACAATGGCCGTAACCTGGTGGCGGCTCTGCAGCTCGGCAGCCTCACACACGTGCCATTCCTGGCCCACGTCTACAATCTGTTGGTTCAGTGGTTTCTGAAAAACTACCCCCACTTATCTGACCTGCTTGGCAAGGTGCGCTGCATCTGCGCACATTTCCGCAAGTCCACCATAGACGCTGCCACCCTGAGGACCCTGCAAGATCAGTTTCAGCTGCCAGAGCACCGACTGCTGTGCGACGTGCCCACATGCTGGAATTCTATGCTGCACATGTTGGCCAGGCTGTACAAGCAGCGTAGAGCTATAGTGGAATACCAGCTGCAACATGGGCGGCGGAGTGGTAGTCAGTCTCCCCAATTTTTTACTGAGGAGTGGGCATGGATGGCAGATATCTGCCAGGTCCTCGGAAACTTTGAGGAGTCAATCCAGATGGTGAGCGGTGATGCGGCAATCATTAGCGTTACCATCCCGCTGCTTTGCCTGCTGAGAAGTTCGCTGCAAAGCATAAAGGCCGACGCTTTGTGGTTGGAACAGGAGACAGAGGATGACAGTATGTCGCTTGATAGCCAGACCACCCACATGTCTATATCTCAGCGCGTTTTGGAGCAGGAGAAAGAGGGGGGGGAGCAGGAGGAGGAGGGGGAAGAGACAGCTGGGCCCACTGCAGAGGGTACCCATGCTGCTTGCCTGTCATCTGTTCACCGTGTATGGGCTGAAGAGGAGGAGGATCCCGAAAGTCATCTTCTTAGTGAGAACAGCCATGTCTTGCGTACTGGTACCCTGGCACACATGGCAGACTTCATGTTAGGCTGCCTTTCTCGTGACCCTCGCGTTAGACGCATTCGGGCCAACCCGGATTATTGGGTGTACACCCTTCTCGACCCATGGTATAAGGTGAACCTTTCAACTCTCATTCCCGAAGAGGGAAGGCGTACGAGAGTGATGCAATACCACAGGGCCCTTGTGGAAAAAGTGATGCTAAACTTCCCATCTGACAGCGCTAGTGGCAGAAGGTGCAGTTCTGAGGGCCAACTAGCAGGGGAGGCGCGGGGATCAGGCAGCATGTCCAGCACAGGGAGGGAAACACTCTCAAGGCCTTTGCCAGCTTTATGGCTCCCCAGCAAGACTCCTGTCACCACTCCCCAGTCAAGGCTGAGTCGGAGTGAGCACTGTAAAAAGATGGTGAGGGAGTAAGTAGCCGATCGTACCACCGTCCTCCATGATGCCTCAGCTCCATACAACTATTGGGTTTCAAAGCTGGACACATGGCACGAACCTGCACTGTACGCCCTGGAGGTGCTATCCTGCCCTGCCGCTAGCGTCTTGTCAGAGAGTGTGTTTAGTGCAGCTGGGGGAATCATCACGGATAAGCGTACCCGCCTGTCAACTGCCAGTGCCGACATACTTACACTCATAAAGATGAAAAAAGTCTGGATTTCCCCAGACTTCTCTTCTCCACCGGTGCAGATTATTTTCGCTGCAACCGGGAAAAAAAGCATTCTCTATCACCAGAAAAAAAGGGTGGAATTAACTTTGTCAATCAATCTTGGATATTATTACTCCTCCTCTTCCTACTCCTCCTCCTAAAACAGCATGTCATCATGCTGAACTGCAAATTTTTCTGCGGCCCAAAAGGCTCTGCTTATAATTTTTTTTTACAATTTTTCAAAGTTTCAAAAGCATTGATACTTTAACAGAAACCAATTTTTTCACAGGGCTGCCTCCATGCTCTGTTACAAATTAAATAACAGCGAGCTGTATCTTTAACAAATGTTTCTGGGTTTCACCTGCCCTCACGGTTGAGCAATTTTTCAGGGGTACACTTGTATATATACTATACTGTTATCTAACTAATTTTTCCGGCCTTCGCCTACATAAATGTTTCAGGGGTTTGCCTGTACTCTTGCTACAGAAATGTTACCGGGGTCTGCCTATACTTCTGCTACAGAAATGTTACTGGGGTCTGTCTATACTTCTGCTACGGAAATGTCACAGGGGTCTGCCTATACTTTTACTACAGAAATGTTACTGGGGTCTGCCTCTACTTCTGCTACGGAAATGTCACAGGGGTCTGCCTATACTTTTACTACAGAAATGTTACTGGGGTCTGCCTATACTTCTGCTACGGAAATGTCACAGGGGTCTGCCTATACTTCTGCTAAAGGAATTTAACAGGAGTCTGCCTATACTTTTACTACAGAAATGTTACTGGGGTCTGCCTATAACTTTGCTACAGAAATGTTACAGGGATCTGCCTATACTATGGGTGCAAAAAGACTTCCCATTGCGATGTTTTACCTATCTGTCACAAATACACTGACTGACTAGAGCAGAGATGTGGGCCAAGGCCAAGGTCCTTGGCGGGGTGAAACTCTCCCATGTTTGGGCACTCTGATTTCTTTCTGTGTAATACCATCTTTGTGCACTGAAAGCATAGGTGAGTCCAAGGAACTTAAAGACCTCCCCTTGCGGTGTTGAGCTATCTGTGTAGGGACACATGGATTTCCTATTGCTATGTAACTCAGGGCACCTTGGGTCACACAAGGAGCAGGCTTGGACCGAGCCTGACTCACGGCCCGCTCACGTGCTTCTGACACAGAATATAGCGGGTCCTTGTCATGGTTTCTTAGCCTTGTAATGCCACCTCCTCCTCCTGCTTGGGGTCAGGGGATCAGCACTGGGCAACATGTATTTTCTCTCGTGTTACCACAGTTATCTGAGACACTGGTTTTGGGCGTTACTGCATTGATGAGACATTCACTGCTGTACTAGCATCGGAGTACGCTTTATGCCCACGATTGATGAGGGTGTGGGCAGAGTCCTATGTCCTGGGGAAAATGCAACTACGCCAGGTTTGGCCCGTGGAACTTCTTCCTGGTTAATCCAGTCTTTGGAGCGATGAAAGCAACAGCAACTAATTTAATGAGACCTTCACTGCTTTACTAGCATCGGAGTCTGCTTTATGCCCATGTTCCCATGATTGATGAGGGTGTGTGCAGAGGCCGAGGTAATGGGCGGAGTGAAAGTCTGCCATGTTTGGGCACTGTAATTGCTTCATGTTTAATGTTTCGTGGGCTTGCCTATGCTGTGGGTGCACAAAGATTTCCCATTGCAGTGTTTTAGCTATCTGGCACAAATACACTGAATGACTTGGGTAGAGCACAGACGGCTTTCCTAGCGCATCGTTCAGCTATCTGACACCTACCCAGAATGAATTGTGTTGGGAGTCTGGAGACACATGGATTTCCCAATGCTATCTTTCTCACGGGACCTTGGGTCACACAAGGTGGAGCCTGGTACGTCAATTTATCATCAATTCTCAACAGCATTGTTGGCCCTGCCAACCCTCTGCAGTGTGTGCCTCCGGTTTCTCCTCATCCAGTACGCACTTATAAATAGACATGAGGGTGGTGTGGCTATGAAGTGAGCATGAGGCATGAGGGCAGCTGAACGCTGCACAGGAAAATTTTTGTGTGCGCTGTGGACGCAGGGTTGTGCGGGGGGTTGGATAGCAATGCTAGCATGTAACCCAGGAGACTTGAGGCTGCCAAGCTGCAGAGCCGCCACCAGGTTACGGCCTTTGTCACACACGTCCATGCCCGGTTGGAGGCTCAGCTGTGAAAGCCAGAGGTCAGTCTGTTTTGTCAGACCCTGTAACAGCTCGGGGTTCATGTGCCTCTTGTCAGCTAAGCTGATTAGTTTCAGCACGGCTCGCTGCCGCTTGCCAATTGCTGTGCTGTCGCGCCGCGCGCTACCGACTGCTGGCGTCGTGCTCACACTTCGTAATTGAGAGGTGGAGGAGGAGGAGGAGGGGGTTCAAAAGAGCTGGCAAAATACGCAGCAGATAGGTAGGACCCGCTATTCTTGGTGTGGGTAGCACGTCGGCGGTCTAAGGCTCTGAATTAGTCCCAGCCTCCACCAAGTTTACTCAATCTGCCGTTAGGGAGATATAGTGGCCCTGCCCACTTGTTCACGTGTCCATCATTAAGTGGACCTTCGCAGTAACTGCATTGTTGAGGGCACGGGTAATGTTGCGGGAGACGTGCTGGTGTAGGGCTGGGATGGCACACCGGGAAAAATAGTGGTGAGTAGTGTATGACCGCCGCCGCCATCATGCTTTTGAAGCCTCCGGGCTGATTAATTTGGCAGTGTGCACGTTTAAAGCTTTTGCATGCGGGTGGGTGGCGGCGTATTTGCGCTTTCCCTCCAACGCTTGTGTTAGCCACAGCTGAACGCTGCGCTGGGAGACATTGCTAGAGGACGTGGAGGACCGTGGAGGTAAGAGTGTGGGTGTAGGACAGGAGACGGTCGTGCCTGCATCCTGGGAGGGTAATTGGATCTGTGGCACAGGGCAAGAGGCAGTGGCATGACACGGAGGCAGTAAATGGCCTTCTTCTCACCTTGTGGAGTGCTTGTCCATCATATGCCTGCACATACTGGTGGTGGTGAGGCTGGTAGTGGTAGCTCCCCGGCTGATCTTGCTGTGTGACAGTTTGCACACCACTGTTCATCGGTCGTCCGTGCTCTCACTGAAAAACATCCACACCTTTGAACATCAAGCCCTCTGCATGGAGGCTTGCCGCGAGGGGGTGCTGTGGGAAACAGTTGGGGGATTCTTTGCTCTGGCCCTGCCTCTCCTTCTGGCCACTCCACTGCCTCTTCCAACCTGTAACTTGAAATTTTGCACGAGCATTGATTATGTCAAAAATAGGAAAAGCTAATGGATCCCAACTCGATTATTCAATTCTAAGCGCAAAAGAATTAGCGTCCAAATTTTACGTATGGAATCTAATTCTCTCACTTCCCGAGGTAATTTGGCACGAGCATTGATTATATCATAAATAGGAAAAGCTAATGGGTCCCAACTCCATTTTTCAATTCTAAGCGCAAGAAAATTAGCGTCCAAATTTTACGTACGGAATCTAATTCTCTCACTTCCCAATGTCATAGAAACTTGAAATTTAGCATGAGCATTGATTATGTCATAAATAGGAAAAGCTAATGGGTCCTAACTCAATTATTCAATTCTAAGCACCAAAGAATTAGTGTCCAAATTTTACGTACGGAATTTAATTTTCTCACTTCCCAATGTCATAGAAACTTGAAATTTGGCACGAGCATTGATTATGTCATAAATAGGAAAAGCTAATGGGTCCCAACTCCATTTTTCAATTCTAAGCGCAAGAAAATTAGTGTCCAAATTTTACGTACGGACTCTAATTCTCTCACTTCCCAATGTCATAGAAACTTGAAATTTGGCACAAGCATTGATTATGTCAAAAATAGGAAAAGCTAATGGGTCCCAACTCCATTATTCAATTCTAAGCGCCAAAGAATTAGCGTCCAAATTTTAAGTACGGAATCTAATTCTCTCACTTCCTGATGTCATATATATATATATATATATATATATATATATAAATTAATGTATGTCTGTCTGTCTGTCCTTCATGCATTACTACACCATTCATCCAATCGCCATGAAACTTTGGGAAGTTGATGAGTAAACTCCTGGCAAGATTACTGGCATAGTACATCTACCCTATGATAGGTGGAGCGCGTGCGAGCATCATCGACAGTTATGCCCCCTGGACAAAGATCGTTTGATTTCCATTTCAAGCATGAAAGCAAGCGTGCATTACGAGCAAGCGTGCTCAACTACAAAATGATGGATGCGCCGAATGTTTCGCAAGGCAATTGCTGGATATTGAGAATGCTGAGGTAAAATGAAAGCTGTGCTGTGATTGGTTGCTATTTCTTATACTGCTGAGGTAACATGAAAGCTGTGCTGTGATTGGTTTCTATATATTATACTGCTGAGGCAACATGAAAGCTGTGCTGTGATTGGTTGTTATATATTATACAGCAACATGAAAGCTGTGCTGTGATTGGTTGATACTACTTATACTACTGAGGTTACATGAAAGCTGTGCTGTGATTGGTTGCTATATATTATACCGCTGAGGTAAAATGAATGCTGCGCTGTGATTGTTTGCTATTTTTTATATTGCTGAGGCAGAATAAAAGTTGCGCTGTGATTGGTTGTTATTTCTCTTTCTGCTGAGGTAACATGAAAGCTGCGCTGTGATTGGTTGTTATATATTATACTGCTGAGGTAACATGAAAGCTGCGCTGTGATTGGGTGTTATATATTATAAAGCTGAGGTAACATGTAAGCTGCTCTGTGATTGGTTGTTATTTATTATACCGCTGAGGTTACATGAAAGCTGCGCTGTCATTGGATGTTATCTAGATATATAAAAACGAATGTATGTATGTATGTCTGTCTTCGCAGCAATGCGCCACGGGTAAGCTAGTCTATATATATAAAAATGAATGTGTGTGTGTGTCTGTCTGTTTGTCCTTTATGTGCTACTACACCATTCATCCGATTGCCATGAAACTTTGGGAAGTTGTTGAGTACACTCCTGGGAAGATTACTGGCATAGTACATCTATCCTACGATAAATTGCACGCGTGCGAGCGTCGTCGACAGTTACCCCCCATGTAGATCGTTCGATTTCCATCATTGCCACTAATTCTCTTCCTTCCCGATGTCGTAGAAACATGAAATTTGGCACGAGCATTGATTGTGTCATAAATGGGAAAAGTTAATAGGTCCGAACTCGATTATTCAATTCTAAGCGCAAAAGAATTAGTGTCCAAATTTTACGTACGGAATGTAATTCTCTCACTTCCCGATGTAATTTGGCACGAGCATTGATTATATCATAAATAGGAAAAGTTAATGGGTCCCAACGCGATTATTCAATTCTAAGCGCAAAAGAATTAGCATCCAAATTTTACGTATGGAATCTAATTCTCTCACTTCCTGATGTCATCTATATATATAAAAATGAATGTCTGTCTGTCTATCTGTCCTTTATGCAATACTACACTTCATTCAATCGCCATGAAAGGGAAGTTGAGTACAGTCCTGTGAAGATTACTGGCATAGTACATCTATCCTTTGATAGGTGGCACGCATGCGAGCATCGTCAACAGTTATGCCCCCAGACAAAGATCGTTTGATTTCCATCTCAAGCACGAAAGCAAAAGGCATTACGAGCAACGGGATGCGTGTTCAACTACAAAATGATGCATCCGCTGAGAGTTTCGCAAGACAATTGCTGGATATTGAGAATGCTGAGGTAAAATGAAAGCTGTGCTGTGATTGGTTGCTATATATTATACTGCTGAGGCAACATGAAAGCTGCGCTGTGATTGGTGGTTATATATTATACTGCTGAGGTAACATGAAAGCTGCGCTGTGATTGGGTGTTATATATTATAAAGCTGAGGTAACATGTAGCTGCGCTGCGCTTGCTTGTTATATATTATACCGCTGAGGTAACATGAAAGCTGCACTGTGATTGGTTGTTATCTAGATATATAAAAACAAATGTATGTTTGTCTGTCTGTCTTCGCAGCAGCGCGCGATGGGTAAGCTAGTATATTATAAAGCTGAGGTAACATGTAAGCTGTGCTGCGATTGGTTGTTGTATATTATACCACTGAGGTAACATGAAAGCAGCGCTGTGATTGGTTGTTATCTATATATATAAAAACAAATGAATATATGTCTGTTTGTCTGCTTGTCCTTTATGCATTACTAAACCAATCATCTGATCGCCATAAAACTTTGGGAAGTTGTTGAGGACACTCCTGCGAAGATTACTGGCATAGTCAATCTATCCTACGATAGGTGCCGCGCGTGCGAGCATCGTCGACAGTTATGCCCCCCAGAAGTAGATCGTTCAATTTCCATCTCAAGCAAGACAGAAAAAGGCATTGTAAGCAACGGGATGAGTGTTCAACTACAAAATGATGCATCCGCCGAACGTTTCGCAAGACAATTGCTGGATATTGGGAATGCTGAGGTAAAATGAAATCTGTGCTGTGATTGGTTGCTATTTCTTATACTGCTGAGGTAAGATGAAAGCTGCACTGTGATTGATTGCTATTTCTTATACTGCTGAGGTAACATGAAAGCTGCGCTGTGATTGGTTGTTATATCTAATACTACTGAGGTTACATGAAAGCTGTGCTGTGAATGGTTGCTATTTCTTATACTGCTCAAGTCACATGAAACCTGCGTTGTAATTGGTTGCTATTTCTTATACTGCTGGGGTAATATGAAAGCTGCACTATGATTGGTTGTTATTTCTTATATTGCTGAGGTAACATGAAAGCTGCGCTGTGATTGGTTGCTATTTCGTATACTACTGAGGTAAACTGAAACCTGTGATTCATTGCTATTTCCTCTAATGCTGAGGTTACATGAAAGCTTCACTGTGATTGGTTGCTATAGATTATACCTCTGAGGGAAAATCAATGCTGCACTGTGATTAGTTGCTATTTCTTATATTGCTGAGGCAGAATAAAAGCTACACTATTATTGGTGGCTATTTCTTATACTGCTGAGGTAACATGAAAGCTGCACTGTGATTGGTTGTTATATATTATACTACTGAGGTAACATGAAAGCTGCGCTGTGATTGGTTGCTATATATTATACTGCTGGGGTAGAATTAAAGCTGGGTTGTGATTGGTTGTTCTATATCACACTGCTGAGGTAACATGAAAGCTGCGCTGTGATTGGTTGTTATATATTATACTGCTGAAGTAACATGAAAGCTGCGCAGTGATTGGTTGTTATTAGAGATGAGCGAGTGAGGAAAGTTTGAGGAGTGGCACAATATGCAGAGGGACATCGATACATGCAGTCTGAGGAGAATCTAACGCTCCTCTAGGTTTATACATATTTTTCTCGTCGGTTCCTCTAAAGTAGCCATGACTTCATAAAATCTTTGTGAACATCAGGTAAACACTAGAGATGAGCGAACGTACTCATCTGAGCTTGATTCTTGCCCGAGTATTAGGGTGCTCGAGATGCTCGTTACTCGAGACGAGCACCACGCGGTACTCAAGTCAATTCCATTTCCTTCCCTGCATGTTTAGTACCATCTTCTGGCCAATAGACATACAGGGAAGGCATTACAACTTCCTCCTGTGAGGTTCCAGCCCTATCCCACCCCCCTGCAGTGAGTGGCTGGTGAGATCAAGTGACCGCCGAGTACTTAAATGAGTCCCGCCTGCTGCTCGCCTCAGACACAAGCTGGCAGAGATTAGGGATGGTGCTGTTGCTCATTCAGGGATAGGGTTAGCGTCTTCAAGAACCCCAACGGTCCTTCTTAGGGCTACCCGTGACCATCTGCATTTTACTGCGTGGCTGCTGGGAGTTGTAGTGCTTTACTATTACGCAGCTAGGCCTGTTTGCAGCCTTCTGTATAATTTTTTTCTGGCTGCAGTTTGTGTTACATAACCGCTGTCAGCCTCCAACTGTACACCAATAATTCCTTAATTTTTTACACCGCTCTGTGTCTGCCGTCAACTTAACGCACAGCTTGCTGCGACAGCCACTGATAGAGGGGAAGCCATAAACACACTATATAGCATGTATTCTTTTTCAAAAAAATTAAAATAAAAGCTCCTTGGTTGGGCTACCCCTGACCGTCTGAAATTTACTGTGTGTCTGGTGGGAGTTGTAGTGAATCACTATTGCACAGCTAGGCCTGTTTGCAGCCTTCTGTATTCTTTGTTTCTGCCTGGATTTAGTATTACAATAACGCTGTCAGCCTCCAACTGTACGCAAATAATTCCATAATTATTTATACCGCTCTGTGTCTGCTCTATTCGGAATCCACCATGATGAGGAGTAGGGGTAGATCTAGTGGACGTGGACGTGGGCAAGGACACGGAGGTGCAAGTGAGGGTGTGAGCACAGGCCGAGTTCCTGGTCCAGGTGAATCGCAGCCGGCTGCTGCGGGATTAGGAGAGAGGCAAGTTTCTGGGGTCCCCAGCTTTATATCACAATTTTTGGGTCCACGTGGTAGACCTTTATTACAAACAGAGCAGTGTGAACAGGGCCTGTCGAGGATGGCAGAAAATGCATCCAGCAATGTATTGACCACCCAGTCTTCTACGTCATCCACTGCTGCAACTCTGAATCCTCTCGCTGCTGCTCCTCCTTCCTCCCAGCCTCCTCACTCCATGAAAATGACACATTCTGATGAGCAGACAGACTCCCAGGAACTGTTCTTGGGCCTCTGCCTTGATTGGGAAAAAATGGTTCCTCTCTCACCTGAGGAGCTTGTCGTGACCGATGCCCAACCTTTGGAAACGGAGGCTTTCAAAAACATGATGGCGGTGGCAGTCCCACGCTACTCGGTCCCCAGTCGCCACTATTTTTCCCGATGTGCCGTCCCAGACCCACATCAGCACGTCTCCCACAACATCAATCGTGCCCTCACCAACGTGGTTACTGGGAAGGTCCACTTAACCACGGACACGTGGACAAGTACTGGCAGGCAGGGCCATTACATCTCCCTGATGGCACATTAGGTGAATTCGGTGGAGGCTGGGACCGAGGCAGAGCCTGGGACCACACGAGTCCTAACCACACCCAGAATAGCGGGCCCTTCCTTGGTTCTAGTATCTGCGGCGGTCTATGCCACCTCCTCTAAACCCTCCCCCTCCTCCTCCTACGCAACCTCTACCTCTCAATTAAGAAATGTGAGCAGCACGTCGCCAGCAGTCGTTGTGGCGCGGCGCGGCAGCACAGCAGTGGGGAAGCATCAGCAGGTCGTGCTGAAACTTACTGAGCCTAGGTGACAAAAGGCACATGGCCCTCGAGCTGTTGCAGAATCTGACAGAGCAGACCAACATTTGGCTTTCGCCACTGAGCCTCCAACCGGGCATGATCGTGTGTAACAACGGCCGTAACCTGGTGGTGGCTCTGCAGCTCGGCAGCCTCACACACGTGCCATGCCTGGCCCACGTCTACAATCTGGTGGTTCAGCGGTTTCTGAAAAACTACCCCCACTTGTCTGACCTGCTCGGCAAGGTGTGTCACGTCTGCGCACATTTCCGCAAGTCCCACACGTTACGCTGCCACCCTGCGGAACCTGCAACATCGGTTTAATCTGCCAGAGCACCGGCTGCTGTGTGACGTGCCCACACGGTGGAATTCTACGCTCCACATGTTGGCCAGGCTGTATGAGCAACGTAAAGCAATAGTGGAATACCAACTCCAACATGGGCGGCGTAGTGGTAGTCAACCTCCCCAATTCTTTACCGAGGAGTGGGCCTGGATGGCAAGCATCTGCCAGGTCCTTGGAAACTTTGAGGAATCTACCAAGATGTTGAGCGGCGATGCTGAAATCATAAGCTTCACCATTCCTCTGCTGTGCCTGCTGACAAGTTCGCTGCAAAGCATAAAGGCTGACGCTTTGCGGTCGGAACAGGAGACGGGGGAAGAGAGTATGTCGCTTGATAGTCAGAGCACCCTCATATCTATATCTCAGAGCGTTTTGGAGAAGGAGGAGGAGGAGTGGGAAGAGACAGCTGAGCCCACTGCAGAGGGTACCCATGCTGCTTGCCTCCCATCTGTTCAGCGTGTATGGCCTGTGGACGAGGAGGAGGAGGATCCTGAAAGTCATCTTCCTAGTGAGGACAGCGATGTGCTGCGTACTGGTACCCTGACACACATGGCTGACTTCATGTTAGGCTGCCTTTCTCGTGACCCTCGCGTTAGACGCATTCTGGATACTACGGATTACTGGGTGTACACCCTTCTCGACTCACGGTATAAGGAGAACCCTTCCACTCTCATTCCCGAAGAGGAAAGAGGTTCGAGAGTGATGCAATACCACAGGGCCCTGGTAGACAAAGGGATGCTAAACTTCCCATCTGATAGTGCTAGTGGCAGAATTCGCAGTTCCGAGGGCCAAATAGCAGGGGAGGCGCGGAGATCAGGCAGCATGTTCAGCGTAGGCAGGGGAACACTCTCCAAGGCCTTTGCCAGCTTTATGGCTCCCCAGCAAGACTGTGTTCCCACTCCTCAGTCAACGCTGAGTCAGAGGGAGCACTGTAAAAAGATGGTGAGGGAGTACGTAGCCGATCGTACCACCGTCCTCCGTGATACCTCAGCTCCATACAACTATTGGGTGTCAAAGCTGGAAATGTGGCACGAACTTGCGCTGTATGCCCTGGAGGTACTGGCTTGCCCTGCCACTAGCGTCTTGTCAGAGAGAGTGTTTAGTGCAGCTGGGGGAATCATCATAGACAAGCGTACCCGCCTGTCAACTGCCAGTGCCGACATGCTTACACTCATAAAGATGAACAAAGCCTGGATTTCCCCAGACTTCTCTTCTCCACCGGCGGAGAGCAGCGGAACCTAAAGATTCTTTTCGCTGCAACCGCAGATAAAAGCACTCCTCTCTATCACCGGGAAAACGGGGCATTTCTCTTTGTCAATCTATCTCTGACATTAGTCATCCTCCTGCTACTCCTCCTCCAGAAATAACATGTCATCGCGCTGAATGGCCAATTTTTCTGCGGCCCAAAAGGCTCATCTACATCTACTAAAAATGTTTCTGGGTTTCACCTGCCCTCTCGGTTGATAAATTTTTCAGAGGTACACTTGTTTTCTTGGTACACTTATTTTTCGGGCCCACGCCTACACTCTTATCCAACTAATTTTTCCGGCCTTCGCCTACGCTTATGGTACCCCAATGTTTCAGAGGTTGGCCTATACTATTTCTACGGAAATTTTACTGGGGTCTGCCTGCCTATACTTCTGCTACAAGAAACTTACAGCGGTCTGCCTATACTGCTGCCGCTTAAATGTTACAGGGGTCTGCCTATACTGCTACTACTTGAATGTTACAGGGGTCTGCCTGTACTTCTGCAACGTAAATGTTACAGGTGTCTGCCTATACTGCTGCCACTTGAATGTTACAGGGGTCTGCCTATACTTCTGCAACATAAATATTATAGGGGTCTGTCTATACTTCTGCCACAAGGATGTTACTAGGGTCTGCCTATACTGCTGCCACTTAAATGTTTGAAGGGTCTGCCTATACTTCTGCCACGTAAATGTTACTGGGGTCTTCCTATACTTCTGCCACAAAGATGTTACTGGGGTCTGCCTATACTGCTGCCACATAAATTTCACAGAGGTTTGCTATACTGGTGCCACAAGTATGTTACTGTGGTCTGCCTATACTGTTGCCACGTAAATGTTACAGGGGTCTGCCTATACTTCTGCTACAGAAATGTTACTGGGATCTGTCTATACTGTTACTACAGAAATGTTACAGGGGTCTGCGTATTCTTCTGCTACAAAAATGTTACTGGGGTCTGCCTATACTGCTGCCACGTAAATTGTACTGGGGTCTGCCTATACTGCTGCCACTTAAATGTTACAGGGGTCTGCCTATACTTCTGCTACAGAAATGTTACTGGTATCTGTTCTACACTGTTACTACAGAAATGTTTCCGGGGTCTGCCTATACTTCAACTACAGACATTTTAGAGAGGTCTGCCTATGCTTCTGCTACATAAATGTTACAGCGGTCTGCTTATACTGCTGATACATAAATGTTACAGGGGTCTGCTTATACTGCTGCTACAGAAATGTTACAGGGGTCTGCCTATACTGCTGCTACATAAATGTTACTCCGGGTCTGCCTATACTGCTGCTACACAAATGTTACTGGGGTCTGCCTATACTGTTACTACAGAAATGTTACTCGGCTCTGTCTGTACTGTTACTACATAAATGTTGCTGGGGTCTGTCCATACTGTTACTACTGAAATGTTGCTGGGGTCTGTCTATACTGTTACTATTGAAATGTTACTGGGGTCTGTTTATACTGTTACTACAGAAATGTTACTGGGGTCTCCCTAGCCTTCTGCAACATAACTCTTACTGGGGTCAGCTTATACCTTTGCTACAGGAATATTAAAGGGGTATGTATATACTATGGGTGCACTAAGTCTTCCCATCGCAGTGTTCTACCTATCTGCCCCCCCCCCAAAAAAAACTGGCTATGGCATTGATTGTGGGCCCAGGTCAACATGTATTTTCTCTCACGTTACCACAGCTATCCGGGGCACTGCAATAGGATTTCTTTATGTACCGTCTGTGGTTTCCTGCTAGCCACCCATGCTGTGTGTGCACACAGACTTCCCATAGCGGTGTTGTACCTGCCTGCACTTTTAAAAAACCCAGACTGACTAGGGCATGAAGTGTGGGCCGCAGCCAACATGTATTTCCTCTCACGCAACCGCAGCTATCCGGGGCACTGCAATGGGATTTCTTTATGTCCCGTCTGTGGGTTTCTGCTAGCCACCCATGCTGTGGGTGCACACAGACTTGCCATAGCGGAGTTGTACCTGCCTGTCCCCAAAACACTGACAGACTTGGGTAGGGTGCAGAGTGCAGATGGTTTACCCCTTGCGTTGTCGATGAGGTATCCGACACCCAAACAGAATGAGTAGTGTGTGGACACATAGATTCCGCATTGCTATGTCACTCGCAGCACCTTGGGCCACACAAGGTGTTTGCTGGGACAGAGGCTGACCCAGGGCCCGCTCACATACTTCCCACACCGAGTATTGCTGCATTGTGGAGATGTCTAGAAGTGCTAGGCTGGCAGCTGAGTCCCCTTTATGCCCATGTTTGCAGCACCTGACGGAGGTGGCACAGGATTGGATTGAAGATCGAACGTCAATCTATTATCAATTCTCAACAGCATTATGGGCTATCGCCCACACTTTCATAGAGGGTCGCTGTCTGGCCCTGCCAACCCTCTGCAGTGTGTGCCTCCAGTTAATCCTCATGGCAGACGCACTTATAAATAGACATGAGGGTGGTGTGGTTATGAAGCCAGCGTGTCGCATGAGGGCAGCTGAAGGCTGCGCAGGGACACTTTTGTGTGCGCTGTGGACGCAGGGTCGTGCGTCTGCAGTGCACACAAAAGGGCAGCATGTAACCCAGGAGAAGAGACAGCGGTGTGTCCCGCAGGCAGTAATTGTGCTTGGTTGGAGGTAGTGTGGTGCTTAGCTAAGGTGTGCCTTGCTAATGAGGGTTTGTCCGAAGTAAAAATTGTTAGGGGGGGGGGGCACTCTTGCCACTATTGTGGCTTAATAGTGAGACCTGGGAACCTGAGATGCAGCCCAGCATGTTGCCCCTCGCCTGCCCTATCCGTTTCTGTGTCATTTCCATCAATTTCGTAGGTTTTCCAGATTTTCACAAATGAAAACCTTAGCGGAGCATGAGTCATATACAAAAATGCTCGAGTCGCCCATTGACTTCAATGGGGTTCGTTACTCGAAACGAACCCTCGAGCATCGCGAAAAGTTCAACTCGAGCAACGAGCACCCGAGCATCTTGGTGCTCGCTTATCTCTACTTGTTATCTATACATATAAAAATGAATGTATGTCTGTCTTCGGAGCAACACGCTATGGGTAAGCTAGTAAGTCATAAAACAGAAGTTCAAAAGTGGCAAGATTGCAATTTTTATATTCTTTTTTTAATTTTTTTTTTCCTGTTGCACACATTACATTCTACTGAAATCATTTGTAGTTGAATGAAGATACTATGATTATGCTACAACCTTACATGAAAATGAGAGAAACATGATTTGGCATATCTACAATAAATATTTGTAATTTTACCAAGATAAATAATAGATTTCAAACTGGTCAAATTCGCCTCATTGAGAAATTGTCTCCACCAGGTCTGTGGAATGTGCTTGACAAGTAGCTGATGCATTGCTAGTTCCATTGTATAAAATCGCAGTGAAGTTACTCCTTGGTTTTGCTGCTGTGAAAAAAAAAAAAAACTGAATGAAAAATCAGTAGATTGCCCAGGATTGTATAAAGCCCAAAAAATAGTTCTAACATGACAAAGTAAAGATAAAAAGAGACTTGTATTCTACTGGTGTGTACAGTAAAGCAGCGGATGGTCATTAATTCTATGGCTGTATTGGAAAGTCTTGAGGCGAGTTATTCAATGACTGTGACCTCTCATCTGTCTGATATGAACACACAAATAAGCAACGAGAAGGTTGTTATGAAGTAAATGAAAAAACCCTAACAAGAATATCTAGACAAATCTTCATGTTGACTCTAAAGTCGTATGGTTGACTTTTGCGTGTTCTTATTTTCAAATTTCGAAATTGCCAAATGAGATACATGTGGCTATGTAACATGGTGATTACAACTACAAGAGGAAAAATGACTGCTTAGGAAAATAAAGAGACAAGACGCTAAATTGATGACCTTCAAACAGAAAACAACAGAAAGCAAAAAGTTGTTAACCATAAACTGAGAAAAATAAAGAAAATTTCAGGCAATACATTAGCAAATAGCATTGGTTCTATAATCATACCACTGGGGAAGAAGTTCACTGTGAAATTCTAGATAACAGCTTCTGGGTCAAATGCTGTCTGATAGCAGCCCATTCTTTTTTGAAAATGCAAATTTATCGCATTTTCTGTAATTTTGTTTGTCAACTTGATTTTTGAGGATGGACCACAAGTTCTCAATAGGATTAAGATCTGGGGGTTTTCTGGCCATGGACCCAAAATTATAATGTTTTGTTCACGGAGTCACTTAGTAATCACTTTTGCCTTGCAGCACGGTGCTCCATCGTGCTAGAAAACACATTGTTCATCACTAAATTGGTCCTGCATCTTTAAAAGTTGCTTTTCATTCTGAAGAACCTTGTACATCTGACTCCTGAGTTTGGCTGTTTTGTAGATCAGGTAGGAGGAATGTAAAACTAGGAGAAATTCCAGGATAATGTGAAAAAAAGCAAAAACAATATTATCCTGTGTTTCTTATAAGAGCAAGGCAATTTCCTATTTGAATGAAGCTTGAGAATTTATTATTATGGGAGGTCCCCTCCATGGAGACCCTCCCATTCTGCAAAGCAGGCCTTATTGCCATGAGCACCACCACAGCAGACTTTCAAGCAGGGCTCCACAGCAGTCTCCTTAGATTAATTTTGGATATTTATTTAATTATAACAGAGCAAAATAATAAAACAAATATGCAAACTACATAGAGAAGGAAGGTGTGATGTGTTTTTGGGCAATTGCGCCCCTTTTTCAGGCTACCAAATACCCAGAAAGACACTCATTTCAGTACCTGACCTATTGCTGATGTAGTTTGGGATGCAGCATGATGACACATTACATGACCGCGTCACCACATCGCTCGTCAAGCGATCCAAAGGAAACTTCCAAACAGGACGCTGCGGTCCATAGCCCTAGACATGAGCAATGGGACCTTCAACAGGAAAGAATAAATAGGAGAAAAGCATACCTCCATGGCAATGCCGATCGAGTGGAATTCATCTGTAAATATCATTCTATATTTAACATCTCTGTTATAAAATATTTCATAAAAAATCATCATGTGAGATTGGAGCTGAAGATTGTACTGCTGATAACTAAAGCATTGCTGTTTGTGGTTTTTGTGATCAAGTTAACTTTGAAAGTTATTCCCAGTTTGAGTAAAGGGCTCCCAACTGCTCATCTTATGGAATAAGTACACTGTAAAGGGTACCATGTAGAATACTACAAAGAGTGTTGTGTTGAGAAGTGTGTTGGCACAAACATGATTTTTTAATTGCGACTAGACCGTACTTTGACTCTGTGTCAAAGATTGTGAGATAAGCCTAGGGTAAGTTACAATGTTGATTTCACAAGGAAATGATGGCAAAGGTAGTGTCTGGAAGAATGCTAAGTATCTGGTTGATGGCAGATAAGGAAAAAGTTGCAGTACAAGGATGTCAAGTAATGTTAAAAAAAAGCTGGTATTAATCCAGAAGGATGCTTGGACAGTTGTGCAATTGGAAATTGGGCATGTGTTGTTTTATCGTAAGTATCAGATGGTGGACAAACATGTCAAACCATGGAGACTAAGACCTTTCTTACCCATGCTTTGTTCACCACCCACCATTTATGAATGAATGTACTTGTTTGTATAGTTTGGATTTGCAGTTTGTAAGTGTGTGTGGGGGGGGGGGGAGGGGAGGGGGGCGCTTTCTTATAGAGAGTCTTGATTATACAGGGTTAATGATTTATTGTTTCTCTGAATTCTGAAGGAAGAGGCTGTCACTTTTAGAGAACTGTAGAAAATGTGTTACTGTTGCATAGATTTATGTACAATGAATCAGATGAAGAAATCAACATGCTGCATAGGTGGTTTGAGAAAGGATATAGCAGATCATGATGATAATTGAATTAAAGCTAATGTATGCAGAAGGTTGGAAGGAAGTTGAATTGAAAGGATGCTTATGCACAATGCTTTAAAAATTGTCAATTTTTTTATGTGTGTGAGAGAATGACCTGTGTATGTATTATATATAAGACTAGCTGATATACTCGGCCTCGCCCAAGTTAATTTGATACAGATGTTTACGTTGTTGTTTGCACTAAAATGTTTATGAAATCAAAGTCACTTTAGAGTATTTGAGGAATAAAATATGTATACACTTAGAGGAGCGTTATGTACCGATATCCCTCTGCAGAGTGTGCCACCCCTCCCACTCTCCTCATTTAGGACCTAAAGAATGCTTGAGCCACATATTACATTACATAGGTGTGCACTCACTTTTGCAATTGGCATTGAGTAAATCAAGTTGTGACTCCTTTATTTTTCCTATTTGGGACCTAAAGAATGCTCCTGCCAAATTTCATGTTTAAACGATACTGGGGAGCTAGAGAATTAGATTTCATACATTAAACAGAGGTGCCAATACTTTTGCACTTAGCATTGGATAATCGAGTTGTGACCCCTCTACTTTTCCTATTTAGGACTTAAAGAATGATCATCCCAAATTTCATGTTTGTACAACATCGGGAAGTTACATTACATAAGGGTGCCAAAACTTTTGCACTTAGCATTGAATAATCAAGTTGTGACCACTTTTCTTTTCATATTTAGGATCTATAAAATGGTTGTGCCAATTTTCATATTTGCATAACACCGGGAAGTTAGAGAATTAGATTAGGTACACAGGGGTGCCAATACTTTTGCACTTTGAATAATCAAGTTGTGACCCCTTTACTTTTCATATTTAGGGCCTAAAGAATACTCCTGCCAATACTCCTGCCAAATTTCATGTTTGCACGATATCAGGAAGGTATTGGTGAGTCAGTCAGCCAGTGAGGGCTTTCACATATATATATATATATATATATTTATATATATATATATATATATATATATATATATATATATATATATATATAAATAAGTGTACTGTCGGAGCACTTAATCTGAATAAAATGTAAACAAATACCTGACATTTATAGAATTTAACATATGTATTTGAGTTTGTGTATTTGCTGCTGTATGGTGTGGTTTATGCTTTGTGTGTTTTCTTATCTTGTCTAGTTTTACCTGTGGATGGTGGCACGTGTATTTGTTCTGGGGTGCGTGGGTTTCTAGGAGCAGCAAGGGCTGAGATCCAAAGACCACTGGGCCACCCTCTATTGGATGATAACCTTGCTCACGTAGGTCTTTGATCATCTTCCTTTGTAAGAGATAGGAAGAGGTGTTAATTGGTGGTTGTATAAAGAGTAACGTTCATATGATCCTGATGGTCACTAGTCCACACGAACATAATAGGTGCAACAAGATTATGTAAGGAAAAAAAGGGAAGAAGAGTACGTAATGGTTTTGCACTTTCGCAATACAGACCACTCTAGTAAAGAAAGACAAAATAGTGCACAACACAAGGTACATTCTAAATATTGGGTTTTACAATTTGAAATACTATTGGAGTATCATGCTAAAATGAGATAATTATGTATTTGACAAACTTGCTGTGTGCATAAAAAAAGAATCAAATTAAGAAGACAAATTTGCTTAAAAAGAAACCTGCCTAGTCAGCTTATTAGGGCACACATACTGACATTGTTGCAAGTATTAATTGCATATACCCCAAATGATATTAAGCCTTCAATGAACCAGCAGTGAATCATTATTTGAGCAGTTATTATGGTGATAAATTGCAAAATTGTTTCCACTATTTGCAACACGTTTTTGTGCAGGTATCAGAGGTGTTGTAGGTCCTTTACTGTCATGCTCACTTGTACGGGCATAAAAATACTGCATAGAGCACAGATTAAAAATCTACCAGACCCACGTATGAGACCACCCTGCTTGCACCTACATATGACAATCAAAATAGTCCAAAATATTGCTTTGTTCCTTCCACTGAATTTGGAAAGGGGGTGGGGGTGGAGGTAGAGGCAGTAGGTGCAGACCATGACAATGAATTTCAAGTGCATGATTGTCTGGAATTAATGAAAGTGAAATTAGGGGTCTTGAAAATGATGTTTAGACTCCAATTTATAATGCAGATATTGATTGGGGTCTAAAATTGTCCCTCCCAGCCAAGATTCTAACACAAGTCTAAGTTAGTGACACTGCACCTGTAAATCTTTCTGGGTGGATGTGCTACAAGCCTTGCAAACCACTATCAACTTTTCACCTGATGGAACTGTTACTCTTGGCTCTGTGGTGGGGGAAAAGTTAATTTGTTTGTTAATAGCTTTTGTCTTAAAGCTTTATAAAGCTAACAAGTTTATGCCCCCTGCAGATATAGCCCAGCTTATTCAGGTCCCAAAGACACTATCAGTGACTAGCAAGACAGATATTGGGAAGCTTCTGGTCTAAATCTGAATTCAGACTCAAAAAAGGAGTTGCATAGTTTTGCTTTCAGGTGACTAGGCTGTCCTCAAAGGACATATATAAAAAAAAAGGTTTGGAACTGAGATTTGATGGACTGTACAAGATGCAGTTGACGACTGCCACTTCAGTAAAACTGGAAGGAATAGACAATTGGGACAACACCAGCTACTCTATACAAGTCTCGATCCAAAAAAAAAAGAATCAATTACCAGTTAGAACCATACATATCCTTCTATTTATGGTCATGGTACCATGGGTTTGGGACTTGAATAATATCACTGGAACAATAAACTTGTTAACCTTTTCCAATCCACTGTCTGACGTCTGAAGACATTATGATTTAAGGCTGTACAGCTCTGATGTTGGAAGACGTCCATCGGGGTTCTCTTACTGTATATTGCCAACTTCTCTGCTGTCTAACGTGTCACCTCATGCAGTACTGGCTTTAGCCGGCAGATAGCGCCATTGTATACAGGCAGAAAAAGTGTGCATGGTATGGCGAGGTGGAGAGTGAGCAATGTTATACACATAGACAATGGTCAGACATTTAGCCGTGTGAGGGAAGAAACAGTATGACTGCAGGAGCGGTTTATGATGGCTAGCAGGGATTGCAGTCAGTAGGTCAGGGAGCATGTTATCAGGCGGAGTACAGAGGGGTTTATTTAGGGAATGCAGTATGCCTCCCTGAAGAGGTGCGTTTTTAGAGCACGCCTGAAGTTCTGCGAGTCCTGGATTGCTCGGGTAGCCTTTGGTAGTGCGTTCCAGAGGACCGGTGCTGCTCTGGAGAAGTCTTGGAGGCGGGAATGAGAAGTTCGAATTAAAGGGGCGCTCAGTCTGGTTTCATTAGCAGAGCGGAGAGCCCGGGCTGGTTGATGTATTGAGATGAGGGAGGCGATATAGGGGGGCACTGCACTGTGGAGGGCTTTGTGGATGAAGGTAGCGAGTTTAAATTGAATTCTGTATTTAACGGGCAGCCAGTGCAGTGACTGGCACAGGGCAGAGACGTCCGAGTAGTGGCTGGACAGGAAGATGAGCCTGGCTGCCGCATTCAGGATGGATTGGAGAGGGTAGAGTCTGGAGCAGGGGAGGCCGATCAGCAACAATATGCAATAATCAAGCCGGGAGTAGATGAGGGCAACAGTAAGCCTTTTTAACGTGTCTACAGTGAGAAAAGAGCAGATTCTTGCGATGTTCTTGAGGTGCAGCTGACATGTTTGGGCCAGAGATTGGATGTAGGGGGTAAAAGAGAGATCAGAATCAAATATGACCCACCGTGATCTGGCTCAAACCATTATTGCCACCTCACAGGCTCTTGACTTATTGCTGTTGGATGTATAAGGTACTCAGAAAGCTGCTCTACAAGACACAGCTACAATTGATGGTATTCGATCGTGGATGTGAAGAATTTGAATAGATGTGTTCAATCTAACTGCTGATTCGGAATCTATTCAAAAAATACACAGATATAAAAAAGTAAGTACAGATACTCATGCAACATAAGTAAGGACCAGGGATGGTTTGATTGGCTTTCTCCTGGTTCAGTGCATCTTGTCTTTATCGACTCTTCAGTGTATTTTGTAGTGTAGTGGTAAGTTACGTCCTCTTTTGCTTCTTCGTTCCGTCTATAATTAATTTATAGTTTGTGCAATAATTCATTCACTGGTCCACAAATACACTCAGGATGGTAATTAATATTACAAGAAATCCAACCCAGGCATAACAAAATAATTGTATCATCTTTCCTTATGCAATAAATGTCCCCATACACAGAACACATGAGTCTCTTACTCTCTTAGGGTGCGGGCAGACGAGCGCATAAACGGCGCGTTTTTGCGACCAAACGTATATACGTGACCATCTGAGGCAATGGTTTCGAATGTATTCGTTCACATGGGCGATTTTACGGCGCGTAAAAACGGCAATTCGAAAAAAAACGGAACATATGCGACGCCAACGCATATTCGATCGCCGAAAAGACCGTTTGCAAAGTAGGAACAAACGAAAATACGCTTTCTAGCTCTGGTCGTGATCGGTGAAAAACGATCGCTCGGGCGATTATACGTTGCGCTCGTGCGAACGTAAATACGCCTACGCTCGTCTGCCCGCACCCTAACTCTCAGACCCAGGGTTAGAAAAGAGAAAGAGCCTCTTTAAGGATCCAATAAAATGGGATCCAATATGAGATTGTAATCAGATGGATTATGAATAATTCTTTGGAATTTTCATCATATTATTATCTGCTTGATCTTCTGCTGTATTGCCTTTATTTTAAAAAGAAAATACTAACCACATGTCATGAGAGAGTATACAAAACTCTTGTGTACAGCTGCTTCTAACAATAGAGAATATGCTAATCATGCACAAGCTTTTCCTGTCCAATATATATAGATTGTGATACACTTCATATCCCAGACTTCCAAAATACATAAGGTCATGACTTAAGACTAAGAAAAGGTACGGCAGTATGGAGCTCCCTACCATCACAGGACATCTCCATGGCAGAGGGACAGGCAGAATGTATTGTAGAAGCAGGAACAGATCGTATGTCTGGGGTATTAAAGGTGTGAGAGCAGTAAATATGTATTCATTCCGTATCTTGTATCCATTTTATATGCTTTATTCTGTTATTTCATAAACTTTGTGGTATTATATAACTAGAACATTCCAGATATAATATTTTAGCTTTGCTGAAGTGGTACAATAAATGCCGACTAGCTACCTTGACATTATCAGCACCAATTTATCAACAATGTGTTCTATTTTACTCAACACTATAAATTCACACACAGCACTACAACAGAGACAAATTCTAATCACATCTGATGCGGTGTGTGATTTGTAAGCCAATATATTGTATAAACTGCTACTCAACCATTTTATTCCTCGGAAGAGGAATATGACGGTGGGTCAGTATGTACATGATGAGCCCTCCACAGGCACTGTGTACTAAGGGAAATGTGGAAATGGAGGTCTTAGCTCCTGGTGTTCATTTTGACTTGGGGAAGAAGGACGACAAAGAGGAAGATGAGGGTTGGCCAATGTGTGTGGTAAGCTCTCCATAGGCAATGCCTATATAAGTGGTTGCAGAGGAAGAGATGCCATCTTCTGGTGCTCAATGTAGTGTAATATATTGAGGGGGAGGAAGTGGAAGATGCTGAGGTACTGTCACCACAACCACCTTCCCCAGCATTGCCATCTACCCCATATTTCAGCGTATCACATTTCAATAGCCATCCCTCTATTGCACAGATATAGGAGCATAAAAAGCACCCCCCAGGGCATGGCCTTTCTGCAAAAGATAGCAAATGTGTGGGCTCTGAGCTTTGAGTTCCCTGAGGACTATCCTTGCCATCATAGCCTCTATGCTGCCTTCCTTTACCTTGGGAGTCTCCACTGGTGGCTTGTGGTTCCGCTAAACAAGTAGCAAAGTATGGGGCCTGCTAAGTCCTACCATGGCCTATGCATTTCCAACCTGTGGTGACCTGCTAGGCCAGTCTGGCATGGGTTTGGCATTGATAGCATTGCAGACTACTGACCCAGTGAGTGCTTTACCTCCAAAGAATCCACATAGACCTGGAGTATCATTCTAGATGTTACAATATACATATACGTGGAATCCCAGTAAATATCCCTAACAAAGAGGTAACCACCACTTTATCTCAGATTTTCAATAGCATTTTGAGGAGAGATGTGCAGATTATGGCCTGGAATGGGCCAATAAAGCTTTTAGACCTAGATCCGCGAAGTCTGACAGGCCACGGGACATCGTCTGCTGCCTACAGTGCTTCAAGATCAAAGAAGAAATCCTATTCAAAGGCAGAAAAGCCAAAAAAAGTAGAACATCAATATCTCTTCTAACATTATACCTAATAAGACAACCCTAACCCCTTGAGAGAGAAAGAGATACCTCATAAATGGCTTTTTCTATTCAGAAATGGCTTTTCCCATTGAACAGAAACCACCTGACATGATGGGACATTTCTTCAATGATTTGTTCTCTGTGGAGATAAGTATTGGCTCGTTGCTATTTCTTTAATGCAATTAGCCGGTTTATCCTTGAATTTTCCAATATTTCCTGTTATGCTGGTATATATGATTTGAACAAATATAATTTTGTCCAATCAGTTAATCTCATTGACATTGGATTAGATAGGATCACAAGCAATCCTACTTTGTTTGCACCCACTTTCCCTGGAAACTCTAATTACATCCTATTGAACCTGAGCAGGAGTGGACATAGTCCATAACCTTCTGCCCAGCTGCAAAATGTTACCAATTGTTTCATTTCTCAATTTCATCCTCATGCTGACAATGCAGTTCTATCTGCTTCTCTTCTATGTCACTCCCTTAATTCTACATAGCTTTGCCGATCCTAACATGCACCAAGAAACATTCTGCATAATAACTAATGTCTAAGCTACATATTACCATCTTTAATGTCAAAAGCATCAATGTCCACCAAAAGAGATCCCAGATCCTTCACTACTTAGAAAAAATTAAAACCGATGTAGCCTTTTTACAAGAAACACAAGAAGTGTAACAGCCCACTATCTAAAAACAAACAAAAAAAATTCTAAATGGTATAACGTCTCAAAAAAAGACAGAGGTGTGGCAATGTTCTAAAATAAAAATCTACAATTCCAATTAAATAATGTTAAAACAGACCTAGATGGACGATACATACTCCTCAAAGACAATAAAACATACACCTTTGCTAATATTTATGCCCAAATAATAACCAAGTAAACTTCTTCCTTGTGTTCTTTGATCAACTAGAGAAATTTACAGAGGGAAAGTAAATATTAAGCAGCGACTTTAACCCCCTAATGACGCGGTCCTTTTTCTTTTTCCATTTTCGTTTTTTCCTCCCCCCTTTAAAAAACTCGTAACTCCTTTATTTATCCATCGACATCGCTGTATGAAGACTTGTTTTTTGTGGGACGAGTTGTATTTTTCAATGGTGTTATTTAAAGTACCATATAATGTATTTGAAAAACTTTTAAAAATTTTTAAGTGGAGTAAAAATTTTTAAAAAGCGACATTTCGCTATCTTTTAGTGCGTCTTGTTTCTTCGGCGCACAAACGGCAACAAAAACGACATAATAACTTTATTCTATGGGTCAGTACGATTACTACGATACCAAACTTGTATAGTTTTATTTTTTAATATACTCCTCTTTTTTTTTCAAAGACATTTAATTTTTTTCAATTATTTTCTGCCGTCATCTTGTGCGCGCAATAACTTTTTAATTTTTCCGTCGACATAGTTAAGCAAGGGTCATTTTTTGCGGGATGTTCTGTTGTTTCTGCTTTCACCAATTTGGAAAACACACGGCTTTGTGATCGTTTTTTATTGCGTTTTGTCTGGGAGACAGGGTAACTAAAAAAGTGCATTTGTGGCGTTCTTTATTTTTTTTTCGGATGACGTTCACCGTGTGGGAAAAATAATGTGCTACTTTGATAGATCGGACTTTTACAGATGCGGCAATACCAAATACATATTTTTAATTTATTTAGATTTTTTAATAATAGATATGGCAAAAGGGGGGTGATTTAAACTTTTACAACTTTTTTTTTTTTTAAATAAAAACTTTATTGATTTTTTTTTTTACACTACTTTGAAGTCCCCCTGGGGAACTTTAACATGCGATGCTTTGATCACTCCTGCAGTATGACGTAATGCTATAGCATTACGTCATACCGCTTTTTGACAGGCAGTCTATCAAGCCACCCCACGGGGATGGCTTGATAGGCAGTCTGTTAAGGCAGCCCCCGGTTGCCATGACACCTGCTCGGCTCCCCAGATCTCACCGGGGGGGGGGGACCCCGGGGGATTTAAATGCAGCTGTCAGAATTGACAGCAGCATTTAAATGGTTAATAGCGGCCACACGGCCGATTGCGGCTATTGCCCAAGGGTGTCAACTGTTATAAACAGCTGACGCCCGCACTGTATGAAGAGTGGTTGCCACGCACCGAATTTATCATACTCCATGGATGACTCACTACGTGCCACCACCCCTTCTAATCAACCTTTTTTAGGGCGGGCATGTCCAACAAACGCAAGAAAAAGGAAGACCAAGACACAGCAAGCGAAGTGGAGGTGTTAAGCACAAAAGGACCCTTAAGAGAAACTGTATACAACAGGAACAAGTTGCTAACATCGAGGACACCACTGGGACTTCTAGACTATTATCCACCACTGAAAGTAAGGTACTTGCAAAGGGCTTATCCTTCTGCCCTAAAACACGATTTATGGATTGGTTCCAACTCTATCTCGATTTGAAGCGTTTCTTCCACAATCTGCGGTTGAAATACACTTTCACTGATAGACATAGTGGCACTACAGCGCAGTCCAACCCCCATGGGGAGGTTTCCCTGTTGGGTGTTGGACTGCGCAATAAAAGCCACTATCAACCCCCTTGTTCTAATTCATGTCTTTAGGCCTATACTGCGTTGGTCCAAAAGGATATTGCTAAGTTAAGATATCATGATGGTAAGAACAAATTTGGGAAACCTAACATGAGTAAACGTGAGTTTGATGCCTTGAAATCTCTATTTAATGATAAAAAAAATAATCACAATTAAAGCAGCCGATAAAGGTGGAGCGCTTGGGTTGATGGATACTACCCAATATCTAAATGAGGTCATGCGACAGCTCGGGGACAGTGATGTTTATGAAATCTTGAAGTCTAACCCTACCCCCAGATTGCAAATTCAACTTAGAATGTTATTGAATGATGCATTGATGGACGGCATTATTGATGCCGACCTTCTCCGTTTCATTGATGTTTTACACCCTAAATCTCCTACTTTTTACATTCTTCCAAAGATTCACAAGGACCTGTAGAATCCCCCTGGGAGGTCTATTGTCTTTGGCTGTGGCTCCATTTTTACAAAGGCAGCCATATTTCTGGATAAGATCTTGCGTCCCTTTGCCAACAATGCCTCTTCCTTTGTGCAGGATACTGGTGACTTCTTATCTAAGATCAATGACATTGAAGTCACCTCAGAGACTATTCTCATCTCTTTTGACGTTACCGCACTCTATAGGTCTATAGAACATCATCTCGGTTTAGAGTGTGTGGAGTTTTACCTCAGAGATTCTGATATGCCTGGGGGTCCAATGGCTTTTTCCTGTCGCTGCTCGAGTTCATTCTCGTACTACGGGCAGTGGCAGGGCACAGCCATGGGCTCCAATGTAGCCCCGGCGTATGCCAATATCTACATGTGGCGTTTTGAAGAAGCGTATGTCTATACATCCCAATTTTGGCCTAATGTGAGGTGCTGGTTAAGATATAATGATGATAACTTTTTCGTCTGGGACTGCACTGCCACACGACTGATTGAGTTTCAAAATTTTTTGAACTCAATATACCCTAAACTACAGTTTACGGTCGTGTCTTCAGCTGAAAGACTACAATTACTTGACGTGATGGTATACAAGAATTCCAATAAACTCTCTACAGATCTTTTCACAAAAGAGACGGATAGAAACAGCATTTTACATTTCAACAGTTTCCATCCTACTAAAATGTTGGAATCTCTGCCACTCAGCCAAATGCTTTGTGTACGTCGCATAACTGACGACTCACATTTGGATCTAAGGCTAACCGAGATGTGCGACAGATTTAAGAATAGAGGCTATCCACCCACTTTGGTAGATGGTACTCTGACGAAAGTCAAAAACGTTGAACGTGACCAATTATTGGTACCCAAAGTTAAATCCAACATAGAGAGAATTCCTTTCGTTTCCACTTTTGGGCTCAATAGCAAAAAAATCACTGGCATTATAAACAAGCATTGGCATCTCCTGACAAATGGTTGCAATAAAATAGCGGCTTTTAAGGAAAGACCTCTTATGGCATTCAGACGCATGCCTAACTTAAGTGATAGGCTGGTCAGACTCCTATTTAACCCTGGACCTCCTAATACGCAAAGCACTCTGGCACCCACAAAAAATGGTAACTATCCCTGCCACAATTGTGCCTGTTGTGGCAATATGTTACGTGGTTCCACCTTTCGCCATCCTTATACAGGGCGTAAATTTCAGATTAAACAACACTTTTCTTGTACCACTAAATTTGCTATATATCTTATTACTTGTCCCTGTGGTTTTGGCTATGTCGGATAGACCATACAAGAGGTCAGGAGCAGGATCACCAGTCATAAGAGCACTATTCACAATAAGTGTATTAACCTACCCATTCCAAAGCACTTTATTGACCATAAACATACCATCAGCCAACTTCGCTTTCAAGTCATAGATCATGTCCCAACCCTTACTAGGGGAGGTGATCGTCAACACCTCCTAAAGAGAAAGGAACTGAAGTGGATCCATGACCTTGATACGCTAACTCCTAAATGCCTTAATGTTGACTACCACTTTATGCCATTCATTTGAGTTACTTCTCTTTCATCTAGTTCTGTGTATGTTTCTATGCTTTTAACCACGATATTTGTGTAACGTCTTATTTCTTGTTTTGTTTGCTTTTTCAGGTTATGCATATTGTCCATGTGTCGGCTTCTTGCACTGAGGATTTCTTCCACTACCACCTTAGTTCCACGTCTCACTTCGACCTTCTTCGCCCCCTCTATTGCATTAGGACACCTGCTCACTACGGCTAACACAGAGTGCATTAGTTTTTTTTGTTGTTTTTTTCTTCATTTTTTCATTCTTTAAGCTTTTTCTATTTTTTCTCCCTTTTTCTATTTTTATTTTTTTGTATTTTTTTATTTTCTATTTTTATTTTTTATTTATTTATTTTTTATTTTTTTATTATTTGTTTTTTATATTTTTTCTTTTTTTTATTTTTGGTTCTTTCCTGTTTTTTTATTATTTATTTTAAATTTTTTTTTTCATTTTGGTTCTTTTTCCTGTTCTTTATATTCTTGATCTTTTTTTCTTTCTCTTTTTTTCTCTTTTTCTTTCCTCTTTTTTTTCCTTTTCACTGTTTTTTCCCTTTTTTTGACTCCTTTTTTTATTTTTCACAGCTTTTATTTGTTGCTCCATTTTTTGCATCTGGTTAATAAAATTATTATTTACCTTATTGGTTTTTCTTTTATTATTTTTTAAATGGATGTACATTTTGCTAGTATGTTATATTGTCACTAGCATGTGCCGTTCTCGTTATGTGATTATGACTATACGTTTCCATTAACTATTATTTCCATGGGTGTGCGTGCTTCCTATTTGATTACTTACTTTACCGCTTACGTTTAGGCTTATTAGTTGCTTCTTCTAAATGACCTTTCTTTGTGTAAATATCCCGGCGGCCGCACGTCACGTTGTGGGTTTCTAATCTTGCCTATATACATTTTGATGGCTGTCCCGCTGTGGGCCGCCCCATGTGACGTTGCTACTTGGTGCGCGGCACCGCACTACACATATGCGGCCACCCTATGCCGCGTTTACATCGATCGTCCGGTCACGTGGACCTGTATGCTCTCACGTGATCGGACGTTCTCATATGACTTATGCCCTTCTCTCCGCCCTGTGTAGCTTCATGACATCACTACACAGCGCGTCCACGTCAGCACGCCTGCGCCATGTTAATTTTTTTTTCCACGTCCTGCATTAGCTGTAATCGCTGGCCAATATTCTCTTGTTGAATATTCCGTGTGGTCGTTCGTCTCCGCTACATTTGGTGCTCCATATGTGTATGATCTATGCCCGTTATCAATATACTGCTAACGGCAGTCTTTATCAATTGGTTGCTTAGCAACCGTGTAGCCCCACACTACCAGATATGATGCAATTAGAGGCGGGGCGTTGCTCATTGAGGCTGTGGTTTGTCACTATTTAAGGACTGCTATTTTACTCAGTTCACATGCGGAACATGGATCTTTTACCCTGTTTCTTAGATTATTTGGTATGTATTATGCATCCTGTTATGATTTATTCTCTGGTCTTTTATACATATTGCTGTGTTTGTATTTTTGTGTGTATTTATCTGTGGTTTTTATTTCTTTGTTATGTCTTTTTGTAGGCTTGAAAAAGACCTATTAATAGGTCGAAACTTTGCCTTTCTTAACTTTGAAGCGATAAACATGTTCTTTTAAAGAAAAACTTTTTGCATCACTCGATGCTGCCACCTCCTCTATTTTTTTCATTCATACATACCCAGACGCTCCATGACGTACCGGTACGTCATTGGTGGTGAAGTGGTGAAAGTACCCCTGTTAGGGTGTGCTGCTGAGAGCCGTTGAAATACATGGGTTTCCAGCAGTACAGCTTTTCATTTTGGAGTTGATTGAGCTGGCTTGGTGTGGATTGGTCCAGCCAGCCAATCTCCCAGGTCTGCTGCTCATTTATACCAGAGGCTGCTGGTCTTTCTCATTTGTTCAGTGTGTTTAGATGTCAACAGTGTCATGTTCCTGCATGTTTGTGCAAGTGGGCATGAGATGTTAAGTGCATGTTTAGTGTGTTTTGATGTGATCAGTGTTATGTTACTGCATACATATATTTCTGGTTTCCGAATGTGTGGTGTGAACTGTGTCTTGCTGTGAATCCTTTATCATCTACGATGATGTAGGTCCCCAGTTTCCAGCACAAGGTCATCCCTGTTGAGACAATTGCAACTGATGCAGGCTGGTTTCCTGGGGTTATTTGTCTCATTAGAGTAATGACCCACGAGACAACAAGCACCCTTGAAGTAGGCTTGTGGGCTTAAGTATCTTGGCCAAAATATAAACGAATATCTTATACATTCTATAATTATTACATCTGGCTATGTGCGCAGGTACGCAGGTGAGTGTTTTGAGTGCTTGTCAGTCGTTGAATTATGTCTGTTTCTTAGTTATGTCTGTCCACGAGTATAGAGTCCATTTCACAATTCTGCATTTCTATCTGAGTTTGCTTGTTGGTGTGTATGAAGTCCGTTTCGCAGATCTGCAGTTCTGTTTGAGTTTGCCTGTCAGCGAGTATGAAGTCTGTTTAATGGTGTTTTCTGAGTTCACCAGTTTGTATTCTGTTTTGTCAAGCACAATCATCACACATCTCAAGTAGGAGGAATGCAATTCTTTGTACTTGACATGTGTGTTATGTCTTTGTGCTCTATGCTAGGCCTGTATGGATAAGACCGTGCACTCTTTTCGGAAGTCTGGTTCATGTGTGTTTTCCATTCTGTATGTGTCAATGATGAGTTGTCCTTTAGTCGTCCGGCATCTAGCCTCCTGGTGCTATATACAGTCTTGTTTAAGGGGGAGGAACTGTTAGAACTTTCTTCTGGGATCTGTTGTACCACATAGTGTCCACTAACACAGCTCCACAGGTGGTGGTTGATTAAGCTTTTTGGGTGTGGATTGCTCCAGACAGCCAATCTCCCAGGTATGTTGCTCATATATCTATACCCTATAAAGCAGTTACACACCCTTCTTAAATGTAATGGTAAACAAATTAAAGCATCTTAAAAATAACCTTTCACAACATTCTAAAATTCCCTAACACACAATCTTTTATTGAGATAAACCAATTGTTTGGGAATAACTTCAAAGACCTCCAAGAGGGAGGCACTGTTTGGCACAACTCAATAATAAAGACTATGATGCAATCAATGACTCAATATCTCTTTTCCAACTACATATACTTAACAGCAAACACAACTTTCTTTTTCACAAACTCCTTAGAATCCTGTAAGGGGATTACATCTAAATGATATCATACTCTCATATTTGACAATGATTATCCCTCATATATATCCTTTTGGGAGAGAGATTCCGACATTTATATGCAAGACAAAATGTAAAAAATATATATAAAAAAACTCACACTTAAACTCAACATCTGTAAGGTACCGAGAACTAAATTATAAAACATCCAGCTGGTAAAAAACTCCAGAACTCCACAAAATCAACTCAAAATAGCCCTTGATCTGTTGCAAAGGCTCTAAAGCAGAAGACACACTTTCACACACTTGGTTTTCATGTTCATCCTTATAACCGCTTTGTCTTAAAATATAAAAAATATTAAATATTATCCTTGGTTATGAAATAATACTCTCACCCAAAACTTTCCTGCTTAACATAACTCCCCTGACTAAAACTGAAAATAGAAACGTATTGTTCCCATGCCTTTTAGACACAGCCATAATAATAATTTCTAGAAACTGAAACTAGCATCCAATGGCTCAATGAGATCTGCATACTTAACAGCTTCGAAAAACGAGATGTCTCCAAAGGGGAAATGAGAAAAAAATATCTTAAAACATGGGTTAAATGGATCTCTTACAGTAGTAGATGACTCCTACCTTACATCCACACTCACCAGCCAAAGAATATACCCCTTCAATGTAGTACATCTATTGCATAACTCTCAATTTGGATCTTAACCCCTTCCCGCTCCAGGGTGTAAATTTTCGTCCTGGCGGTGGGGTACCTCCCGCAACAGGGCATAAACTTAGGTCCTGGGGATAGCGTGAGATCAGAAGATCTGTCAGTGGGAGACAGCTTTCAGTAATAGTCGGCATCCCGCTGCAAAAGCAGGGGGGCATCAGAGATGCGACCCCCACTGTTAACCCCTTCCCTGCTGTAATCTATGTGATGTCATCAGGCTCTTATGATATAATCTCGGAGAGCCTGACTGGTTGCCATGGCAACATGATGCCATATACCAGTGTCGTGTATTGCCAGTGCCTGTGATTGCTGTAATAAGGTATTGCAGGACAGAAGTCCTGCAATGCCTTATCATAGCGATCATCAGTGATACTGTACAAGTCCCCTACAGGAACACAAACTGCGTGAAAAAAAAATTATAAAAAATAAAAATGTAAAAAAACACCCTATTGAGGTGTTTTTTCTCATATTAGCATAGAAAAATTAAAAATCCTGCATATTTGGTATCGCAGTATCCATAAGGATGCATATAATAAGTTATATGTTCTTTTTATCCTGCATAGCAAAAAGCATAAAAAACAAACTGCTAAAAAAATGAGGAAAAATGCAAAATAGCATTTTGCCTCCCAAAAAACGCAATAAGGGCGCCCACCCACTGGCGTTTGCGATTTTCGTGCGTGAAAAACGCAGCGTTTTCCACGCGTTTTTCGCAGCGTTTTCGCGGCTTTTTCCGTTAATTTACATTGACATTCATGGGTGCATTAAGAGAAAAATAAGGACACATATGCAACTGACAGTTCCTATGTTAAAAATTGCAACGGACTGAAAAAAAAAACGCCAGTGGACAGGAGTACATTCAAAACTAATTGCTCTTGAGAAAAAACGCAAAACGCAAAGGAAAAAAAATCGCCAGTGGGTGGGCGCCCTTAAAGTGATCAAAAAAGGTGTATGTACCCCAGCTCATCGCTCCAAAAATAAGCCCTCACAGAGCTCAATACATAGAAAAATAAAAAAGTTATAAGACCTTGAATGCAGCGCCTTAGAAAAGAAAAAGATTTCCAGAAAAGGGGTTTTTATTGCAATATAGTCTATGTACCTAAAAATGGGACCAATGAAAACAACAATTTACCACGCAAAAAACAAGCCCTCATACGGCCTCGTCGACAGAAAAGTAAAAAAGTTATGGCTTTTGAAAAAAGGAGATGAAAATCCACCAAAAATCGTTGCGTCCTTTAGCCTAAAATAGGCCATGTCCTTAAGGGTTAAAGCTAGAGATGAGCGAGCACCAAAATGCTCGGGTGCTCGTTGCTCGAGTCAAACTTTTCGCGATGCTCGAGAGTTCATTTCGAGTAACGAACACCATTGAAGTCAATGGGCGACTCGAGCATTTTTGTATATGACCCATGCTCCGCTAAGGTTTTCATTTGTCAAAATCTGGAAAACCTACGAAAGTGATGGAAACGACACAGAAACGGATAGGGCAGGCGAGGGGCTACATCTCAAGTTCCCAGGTCCCACTATTAAGCCACAATAGCAGCAAGAGTGCCCCCCTCTAACAATTTTTACTTCGGACAAACCCTCATTAGCAAGGCACACCTTAGATAAGCACCACACTACCTCCAACCAAGCACAATCACTGCCTGCGGGACACACCGCTGACTCTTCTCCTGGGTTACATGCTGCCCAACCCCCTGCATGACCCTGCATCCACAGCACACATAAAAGTGTAATACTCCTGTAGCAAAGGTATAAGCTGACCCCAGTAACATTTCAGTAGTAACAGTATAGATAGACCCCAGTAACATTTCTGTAGTAACAGTATAGAAAGAGCCGATTAACATTTCTCCAATAACAGTATAGGCAGACCCAAGTAACATTTCTGTAGCAGCAGTATAAGCAGACCCCTGTAACATTTATGTAGCACAAGCATAGGCAGACCCCTGTAACATGTCTGTCGTAGAAGTATAGGCAGACCCCAGTAACGTTTCTGCAGAAGTAAAGGCAGACTCCAGTAACATTTCTGTCGCCGCAGTATAAGCAGACCCCTGTAACATTTATGTAGCAGAAGCATAGCCAGACACCAGTAACATTTATGTAGCAGCAGTATTGGCAGACCCCTGTAACATTTCTGTAGTAACAGTATAGACAGATCCCATTAACATTTCTGTAGCAGAAGTATAGACAGACCCCTGTAATATTTACGTGGCAGCAGTATAGGCAGACCTCAGTAACATCCTTGTGGCAGCAGTATAGGCAAACCCCTGTAAAATTTACGTGGCAGCAGTATACGCAGACCCCAGTAACATCCTTGTGGCAGGAGTATAGGAAGACCCCTATAACATTTACGCGGCAGAAGTATAGGCAGACCCCTCAAACATTTAAGTGGCATCAGTATGGGCAGACCCTAGTAACATCCTTGTGGCAGCAGTATTGGCAGACCCCTGTAACATTTACTTCGCAGAAGTATAGGGAGGCCCCTTTAACATTTAAGTGGCAGCAGTATAGGCAGACCCCTGTAACATTTAAGTGGCAGCAGTATAGGCAGACCCCTGTAACTTTCTTGTAGCAGAAGTATAGGCAGGCAGACCCCAGTAAAATTTCTGTAGTAATAGTATAGGCCAACCTCTGAAATATTGGGATACCATGAGTGTAGGCGGAGGCCGGAAAATTTGGTTGGATAAGAGTGTAGTCATGGGCCCGAAAAATAAGTGTACCAAGGGTACAAGTGTACCTCTGCAAAATTTATCAACCGAGAGGGCAGGGGTAACCCATAAATATTTTTTAAAAGATACAGCTCACTGTTGCTTAATTTGTAACAGAGCCTGGAGGCAGCCCTGTTGAAAAAACTGGTTCATGTTACAGTCTCAATACTTTTGAAACTTAGCAAAATTGTAAAAACATTGGTAGATGTAGATGAGCCTTTTGGGCCGCAGAAAAATTGGCGTTCAGCGCGATGACATGTTGTTTCTGGAGGAGTAGCAGGAGGACGACTAATGTCAGAGACAGATTGACAAAGAGAAATGCCCCGTTTTCCCGGTGATAGAGGGGAGTGCTTTTATCTGCGGTTGCAGTGAAAAGAATCTTTAGGTTCCGCTGCTCTCCATCGGTGGAGAAGAGAAGTCTGGGGAAATTCAGGCTTTGTTCATCTTTATGAGTGTAAGGATGTCGGCACTGGCAGTTGACAGGCGGGTACGCTTGTCCGTGATGATTTCCCCTGCTGCACTAAACACCCTCTCTGACAAGACGATAGCGGCAGGGCAAGCCAGCACCTCCAGGGCATACAGCGCAAGTTCGTGCCATGTGTCCAGCTTTAACACCCAATAGTTGTATGGAGCTGAAGAATCGCGGAGGACGGTGGTGTGGTCGGCTACGTACTCCCTCAACATCTTTTTACAGTGCTCCCTCCGACTCAGCCTTGACTGGGGAGTGGTGACACAGTCTTTCTGGGGAGCCATAAAGCTGGCAAAGGCCTTGGAGAGTGTTCCCCGGCCTGCGCTGAACATGCTGCCTGATCTCCGCGCCTCCCCTGCTACTTGGCCCTCAGAACTGCGCCTTCTGCCGCTAGCGCTGTCAGATGGGAAGTTTACCATTAGTTTGTCCACCAGGGCCCTGTGGTATTGCATCACTTTCGAACCCCTTTCCTCTTCGGGAATGAGAGTGGAAAGGTTCTCCTTATACCGTGGGTTGAGAAGGGTGTACACCCAGTAATCAGTAGTGCCCAGAATGCGTCTAACGCGAGGGTCACGAGAAAGGCAGCCTAACATGAAGTGAGCGTTGTGTGCCAGTGTACCAGTACGCAACACATCGCTGTCCTCACTAGGAAGATCACTTTCAGGATCCTCCTTCTCCTTCTCCCCAGGCCATACACGCTGAACAGATGAGAGGCAAGCAGCATGGGTACCCTCTGCAGTGGGCTCAGCTGTCTGTTCCCCCTCCTCCTCCTCCTCCTCCTCCAAAACGCGCGGAGATATAGACATGAGGGTGCTCTGACTATCAAGCGACATACTCTCTTCCCCCGTCTCCTGTTCCAAGTGCAAAGCGTCAGCCTTTATGCTTTGCAGCGAACTAGTCAGCAGGCATAGCAGAGGAATGGTGACACTAATGATTGCAGCATCGCTGCTCACCATCTGGGTAGACTCCTCAAAGTTTCCAAGGACCTGGCAGATATCTGCCATCCAGGCCCACTCCTCGGTAAAGAATTGAGGAGGCTGACTCACACTACTCCGCCCATGTTAGAGTTGATATTCCACTATTGCTCTATGCTGCTCATACAGCATGACCAACATGTGCAGCGTAGAATTCCACCGTGTGGGCACGTCGCACAGCAGTCGGTGCTCTGGCAGGTTAAAACGATGTTGCAGGGTCTTCAGGGTGGCAGCGTCCGTGGTGGACTTGCGGAAATGTGCGCAGACGCGGCGCACCTTGCCGAGCAGGTGCGGGTGGCTTTTCAGAAACTGCTGAACCACCAAATTGAAGACGTGGGCCAGGCATGGCACATGTGTGAGGCTGGCGAGCTGCAGAGCCGCCACCAGGTTACGGCCATTATCACACACGACCATGCCCGGTTGGAGGCTCGGAGGCGAAAGCCAGAGGTCGGTCTGCTCTGCCAGACCCTGCAACAGCTCGGTGGTCATGTGCCTCTTGTCACCTAGGCTGAGGAGTTTCAGCACAGCCTGCTGACGCTTGCCCACCTCTGTACTGCCGCGCCGCGCCACACCGACTGCTGGCGACGTGCTGCTCACATTTCTTAATTGAGATGTAGAGGTTGTGTAGGAGGAGGGGGAGGGTTTAGAGGAGGTCTGTGACCGCCACAGATACCCGAACCGAGGCAGGACCCGCTATTCTGGGTGTGGGTAGGACGTGTGCGGTCCCAGGCTCTGACTCGGTCCCAGCCTCCACCAAATTCACTCAGTGTGCCGTAAGGGAGATATAGTCTCCCTGTTTGCCAGTACTTGTCTACGTGTCCGTGGTTAAGTGGACTTTCCCAGTAAACACGTTGGTGAGGGCACGATTGATGTTGCGGGAGACGTGCTGGTGTAGGGCTGGGAAGGCACACCGTGAAAAATAGTGGCGACTCGGGACCAAATAGGACCGCCGTGATCATGTTTTTGAAAGCTTCCGTTTCCACAAGCCTATACGCCAGCATCTCCAGGCTGATCAATTTGGCAATGTGCACGTTTAAAGCTTGAGCGTGCGGGTGCATGGCAGCGTATTTGCGCTTTCGCCCCAACGCTTGCGATAGCGACAGCTAGACGCTGCGCTGACACATTGCTGGATGGGGCCAAGGACAGCGGAGGTGAGGGTGTGGGTGCAGGCTGGGAGGCGCTCGTGCTTGTGTCCTGAGAGGGGGGTTGGATCTGAGTGGCAGGTTGGGGCACAGGGGGAGAGGCAGTGGTGCAACCCGGAGGCGGTGAACGGCCTTCGTCCTACCTTGTGGGGTGCTTGGCCATCATATGCCTGTGCATGCTAGTGGTGGTGAGGCTGGTAGTGGTGGCTCCCCGGCTGATCTTGGCGCAACACAGGTTGCACACCACTGTTTGTCGGTTATCCACGCTCTCACTGAAAAACATCCACACCTTCGAACACCTTGGCCTCTGCAGGGTGGCTTGGCGCGAGGGGGTGCTTTGGGAAACAGTTGGTGGATTCTTCGCTCTGTCCCTGCCTCTACCCCTGACCACCCCACTGCCTCTTCCAACTTGTCCTGCTGCTGCACTTGCTTCCCCCTCTGAAGACCGGTCCTCAGTTGGCTTAGCAAACCAGGTGGGGTCAGTCACCTCATCATCCAGCGGCTCTTCCTCCGAATCCTCTGTGCGATCCTTCCTTAGACTTACTGCCCTTACTGCTACCTCACTGATCTCATCATAATCGTCCTTCTCACGCACTGAAAGGTCTTGAGACAGTTGCCAGAAGTCCCCATCATCATCCGGACCCTGGGAACTTTCCAAAGGTTGGGCATCGATCAAACTCCTCAGGTGACAGAGGAACCATTTTTTCCCAATCAAGGCAGGGGCCCGAGAATAGTTTCTGGGAGTCTGTCTGCTCATCAGAATGTGTCATTTTCATGGAGTGAGGAGGCTGGGAGGAAGGAGCAGCAGCAGCGAGAGGATTCAGAGTTGCAGCAGTGGACGGCGTAAAAGACTGGGTGGTCGATACATTGCTGGATGCATTTTCTGCCATCAGCGACAGGACCTGCTCACAGTGCTCTGTTTGTAATAAAGGTCTACCACGTGGACCCATAAATTGTGATATGAAGCTGGGGACCCCAGAAACTTGCCTCTCTCCTAATCCTGCAGCAGCCGGCTGCGATTCACCTGGACCAGGAACTCGGCCTGTGCCCACACCCTCACTTGGAAATCCGCGTCCTCGCCCGCGTCCACGTCCTCTAGCCCTACCACTACCCCTCAGCATGGTGGATTACGAATACAGCAGACACAGAGTGGTGTAAATAAGTATGGAATTATTTGCGTACAGTTGGAGGCTGACAGCGGTATTGTAACGTGAACTCCAGGCAGAAACAAAGAATATGGAAGGCTGTAAACAGGCCTAGCTGTGCAATACTCATGCACTACAACTCCCACCAGACACCTAGTAGATTTCAGACTGTCAGAGGTAGCCGTAAGAAGGAGCTTTTTTATTGTAATTTTTTTGAAAAAGAATACAGGCTCTATAGCGTGTATATGACTTTCCCTCTATCAGTGACTGTGGCCGTACGCTGTGCATGAACTTCACGGCAGACACAGATCAGTGTAAGAAATTATGGAATTATTGACGTACAGTTGGAGGCTGACAGCGGTGTTGTAACGCTAACTCCAGGCAGAAACAAAGAATACCGAAGGCTGCAAACAGGCCTAGCTGTGCAATAGTGATGCACTGCAACTTCCACCAGACATATAGTAAATTTCAGACGGTCAGAGGTAGCCGTAAGAGGGAGCTTTTATTTAAATTTTTTTGAAAAAGAATACAGGCTATATAGCGTGTATATGACTTTCCCTCTATCAGTGGCTGTGGTCGTACGCTGTGCATGAAGTTCACTGCAGACACTGACCGGTGTAAAAAATTATGGAATTATTTGCGTACAGTTGGAGGCTGACAGCGGTAATGTAACGCAAACTGCAGCCAGAAAAAAATTATACGGAAGGCTGAAAAAAGCTATGGCTCTGCAATAGTGATGCACTACAACTCCCATCAGACATCCTGCAAAATGCACACAGTCAGATGTAGCCCTAAGAAGGACCGTTGGGTTTCTTGTAGACAGGATTCTACACTACCACTGTCCCTCTCTCAGCAGCACTGCCCCTATACTCTGTATAATTGACTGCAGACTGAGAAAGCTATAGCTGTAATAGCCTGCACAGTACGAGATGAAAAAAAAAATGTTGGTGCAAAACTGCTCCCAGCAGCCACAACAGTAATGCACATGGTCAGATGTGGCCCTAAGAAGGACCGTTGGGGTTCTTGAAGACAGAAACCTACACTACCACTTTATCCTATTGCAGCAGCAGCACTCTCCCTGATCTCTCCCAGTGTGTGTCTGAGGCGAGCCGCGGGCGGGACCGCTTTAAGTACTCAGCGGTCACTTGATCTCACCAGCCACTTTCTGCAGGGGTGCAGGATAGGGCTGGAACATCACAGGAGGAAGTTGTTATGCCTTCCCTACATTTCTATTGGCCAGAAAATGGCGCTAAACATGCAGGGAAGGAAATGGAATTGACTCGAGTACCGCGTGGTGCTCGTCTCGAGTAACGAACATCTCGAGTACCCTAATACTCGAACGAGCATCACGCTCGGACTAGTATGCTCGCTCATCTCTATTTACAATGCATCAGTGCACAAGGGCGTATTTATGCATTGTAAAAGTGCCCATTCAGACACTTGTACGTTAGCAGCAGCAGCTGCCTTGACTCCTATTGGAGCCAATAACAGCTGCAGGAGAAGGGAGGAGGGAGGGAGTTCAGTAGAATGACTGCTAAATCCCCTCCCTTTTCTCTTCTCCTCTCCGCCTTTTGCTGCTGTTTGCAAAGCTCAGCGGCAAGGGGCAGAGAAGAGGGTGGGCACTAAGAAAATTGGGGCTGGCTATGGGGAGGAAAGGGGAAGACAGCTTTGCGGAGCAAAGCTGTCTCGCCTGCCTAATGGCGCATACACCACCCCGTGCATCACAGGGTAGCGTATATTGGCCGTCAATTTTCGTGTTGTTTTTATTTTACAGTGTTAATCATACAGCATAAATGACACAATACATTTTTTTCTGCGGGTCTGTACAATTACAACAATACCAAAATTCTTATTTCTTTTTAGGTTTTTCACTTTTCCACAATAAAACCCTTTTTTTTTTAATTGTTTGTTTTTCTAAATCGCTGCATTTAAAGGGCTATAACTTTTTTATTTTTTTCGTGGATGGAGCTCTGTTAGGGCTTATTTTTTTGCACAATGAGCTATAGTTTTCATGGGTAACATTTTGAGGTAGATAAAGCTTTTGATTAGTTTTATTTCCTTTTATTAGGAGTCAAAATGAAAAAAAAAAAAAGCATTTTGTCTCAATCTTTTAGGGGGGTTTATTCTTGTCAAGCAGGTTAAAAAGTGTGTGTTCAATTTGGTGTGCGAGTCGTTGCGGGCACAACAATAGCAAATATGTGCGATTTTAATTTAAATTTTTTTATACTAATAGGGAAAAAAAACGCAAAAAAAGGTTTAATAGCTCTGAGCCGTCCTGCCACCTCTAATTGCAAATGCCTCAAAATTTTCCCCTCGCAGCGTTCAGAGGCCCTCATGCCACACGCTTGCTTGATAATGTAAGAAATTGTGGGCGAAACCCACAATAGTGATGAGAATTGCTGATAATTCCAACCCCTGCCACCTCCGTCACAAAATTGTCAGGAGCCGCAATCGTGTGCATAAATGGGACTCAGGAGCCAGCACTTCTACACATCTCCACAATGCAGCAGCGCATACTAAAACCAAAGATTAGTTTGAAGCAGGTGGTGTCGCCCAAGTAGCCATCACAGCTATACAGTGACCCTGTGAGAGTCTCATTAAATGAGTTACGCTTCCTGTGAACACTCCAATCCAGTATCTTGGATAACTGTGGTAACACAAGAAATAATACATGCCGAACAGCGCTGACCCCCAGGGATGCGTGCGTTTATCACATCTAAATAGAGATGAGCAAGCACCAAAATGCTCGAGTGCTCGTTACTCAAGTCGAACTTTCAGTGATGCTCGAGAGTTCGTTTCGAGTAACGAACCCCATTGAAGTCAATGGGCGACTCGAGCATTTTTGTATATCGCCGATGCGCGCTAAGGTTTTCATTTGTGAAAACCTGGGAAATTCAAGAAAGTGATGGGAACGACACAGAAACGGATAGGGCAGGCGAGGGGCTACATGTTGGGCCACATCTCAAGTTCCCAGGTCCCACTATTAAGCCACAATAGTGGCAATAGTGAGACCCCCCCCCCCCGCACTGTCAGCATAAAGATCGTTCTCCTCTGCCACAGCTGTAACAGCTGTGGCAGAGAAGAACGATGTTAGCCCATTGAATTCAATGGAGCCGGCTGTATTGCCGGCTCCATTGAAAGCAATGGGCTGCCGGCGATAGCGGGATGAATTGTCGGGAAGGGCTTAAATATATAAGCCATTCCCTGCAATTCATCCAGAAATGTGTAAAAATAAAAAATATATATACTCACCTGGTCCCGGCAGACGGAGTTCAGCGCGGCCGGCGGCAGTCCTCCTGAACTGCTCTGAACAGCTGTGAGTAGTATTCAGCAGCCAGGGATTTAAAATCCTGCTGAATGAGCTGCCTCTGATTGGTCACAGCCTGACCAATCAGAGGCAGATCTCACTCACACACCCATTCATGAATTTATGAATGGGTGAGTGACTGCTGCCTCTCATTGGCTCAGCGGGACCAATCAGATTGGTCCCTGCGCTGAGCCAATGAGAGGCAGCAGTCACTCACCCATTCATGAATTGGCTCCTCCATTTGGTAGTCCGCTACCTGCATGGTGAGAGGAGCATGCATCTATATGCACTCCTCAGTCAGTAAGTAACGGCCATTTTCTGTGATTATTTTTAATTCTTGATTTCCCCTTCTGTGATCCAGTAACATTTCTGTAGCAAAAGTATAGGCAGATCCATGAAAAAACCTGTTTACAAAAAGTATAGGCGAAGCCAGGAAAAATTAGTTTGCTAACAGTATAGGCGAGGCCCTGCAAAATTAGTGTACCTAGAGTACAAGTGTACCCCTGAAAAATTGCTTTAGCCCGAGGGCAGGTGAAACTTGGAAACATTTTTTAAAGATAGAGCTCGTTTTTGCTTTATTTGTAACAGAGCCTGGAGGCAGCCCTCCGAAAAAATTGGTTTTAACGGAGCCTTTTTGCCCGCAGAAAAATTGGCAGTTCATCGTGATGACATGCTGTTTTAGGAGGAGGAGTAATATCCTAGAGGAATAGACAAAGCCGCTTCTCCCCTTTTTTGGGGTTATAGAGGATGCATATTTCTCCTGTTGCAGCTAAAAGAATCTTTATGATCCACTGCTTTCCACCAGTGGGGAACAGAAGTCTGAGGAAATGTCTGTCGGTGCTGTCAGTTGACAGGCAGATATGCTTATCTGTGATGATTCCCCCAGCAGCACCCTCTCTGACAAGCTGCTAGCGGCAGGGCAGGCCACCAAATCCAGGGCGTACAGTGCAAGTTCTTGCCACGTGTCTAGCTTTGACACCCAATGGTTGTATGGAGCAGAGGCATCACGGAGGATGGTGGTACGATCGACTATGTACTCCCTCAACATCTTTTACAGTGCTCCCTCTGACTCAGCCTTGACTAGGGAGTGGTGACACAGTCTGGCTGGGGAGCCATAAAACTGGCAAAGGCATTGGAGAGTGTTCCCCTGCCTGCGCTGGACATGCTGCCTGATCCCTGCACCACCCCTGCTAGTTGGCCCTCTGAACTGCGTCTTCTACCACTAGTGCTTTCAGATGGGAACTTTAGCACCAGTTTTTCCACCAGGGCCCTGTGATATTGCATCACTCTCCTACTCCTACTCCTTTGTATTCCTATTCGGGAATGATAGTTAAAAGTTTCTCCTTATACCATGGGTCGAGAAGGGTGTACACCCAGTAATCCCTGTTGGCCATAATGCGTCTAACCTGAGGGTCACGGGAAAGGCAGCCTAATATGAAGTCAGCCATGTGTGCCAGAGTCCCAGTATGCAACACATCGCTATACTCATTAGGAGGATGCTCCTCCTCCTCCTCTTCGGCCCATACATGCTGAGCAGATGAGACAGAAGCAGCATGGGTTCCCTCTGCAGTGTAGGCAGCATGGTTCTCCCTCCTACTCCTCCTCCCCCTTCTGCTCCTCCTCCAAAACGAGCTGAGATACAGACGTGAGGGTGGTCTGGCTATCAAGCGACATACTGTCATCCCCAATCTCCTGTTCTAACTGCAAATCGTCATCCTTTCTGCTTAGCAGCGAACTTCTCAGCAGGCAAAGCAGCGGAATGGTAACACTAATTATGGCCGCATCGCATCGCTCACAATTTGTGTAGACTCCTCAATTTTCCAAGAACCTGACAGATGTCTGCCATCCATACCCACTCCTCTGTGAAGAATTGCAGAGGCTGACTACCCCTCTGCCGCCCATGTTGCAGCTGGCATTCCACAATTGCTCTATGCTGCTCATACAGCCTTGCCAACATGTGAAGTGTAGTCAGTGCTCTGGCAGCTGAAAACGATGTTGCAGTGTCGTGAGGGTGGCATCATCCGTGGTGGACTTGCGAAATGTGTGCACACGGCACACCTTGTCGAGCAGGTCAGACAAGTTGGGGTAGTTTTTCAGAAACCACTGAACCAACAGATTGAACATGTAAGCCTGGCATGGCACGTTTGTGAGGCTGCCAAGCTGCAGAGCCGCCACAACGTTACGGCCATTGTCACACATGACCATGCCTGGTTGGAAGCTCAGCGGCAAAAGCCAAAGCTCGGTCTGCTCTGTCAGACCCTGTAACAGCTTGGGGTGGTGTGCATCTTGTCATCTAAGCTGATTAGTTTTAGCACGGCATGCTGGCGCTTGCCCACCGCTGTGCCGCGCACTACTGACTGCTGGCGACGTACTCACACTTCTTAATTGAGAGCTGGAGGTGATGGAGATGGAGGAGGAGGAGGGGGGAGGGGTTGGAAGAGGTGGCATAATATGATGGAGTAACCATCACTGAGGTAGGACACGCAATCCTCGGTGTGGGTTGCATGTGAGAGGTCCCAGGCTCTGACTCGGTCCCAGTCTCCACCAAGTTTACCCAATGGGCTGTCAGGGAGTTGTATTGTTCCTGCCCACCAGCACTTGTTCATGAGTCCGTCGTTAAGTGGACCTTCCCAGTAACTGTGTTGGTGAGGGCATGGTTTATGTTGCGGGAGACGTGCTGGTGTAGGGTGGGGATGGCACGCCAGGAAAAATAGTGGCAACTGGGGACCGAGAACCGAGGGATCGCCGCCGCCATCATGCTGTGGAAAGCCTCCATTTCCACTAGCCTGTAAGGCAGCATCTCCAGGCTGATTAATTTGGCAATGTGTACGTTTAAATCTTGTGCATGTGGGTGTGTGGCTGTGTATTTCCGTTTTCGATTCAACACTTGTGTTAGCGACAGCTGAATGCTGCCCTGGGAGACATTGCTGGAGGTAATGGAGGACTGTGGAGGTGAGGGTGTGGGTGCAGGCCACTCGTGGAGGTGCTCGTGCCTGCGTACTAGCAGTGGGATTGTTTCTGTGTGCCAGGTTGTGGAACAGGGGAAGAGGTAGTGATGTGACCCAGAGGCAGTGAATCGCCTTCGTTCCACCCCATGGGGTGCTTGGCCATCATATGCCTGCGCATGCTGGTGGTTGTGAGGCTGGTAGTGGTGGCTCCCCGTCTGATCTCGGTGCAGCACAGGTTGCACACCACTGTTCGTCGGTCATCCGCGCTCTCATTGAAAAATATCCACCCTCTTGAAATCCTATAACTTTGCATGGAGGCTTGCCGCGAGCGGATGCTGTGGGAAACAGTTGAGGGATTATTTGCTTTAGCCCTGCCTCTCCCCCTGGCCACCCCACTGCCTCTTCCAACTTGTCCTGCTGCTGCACTTGCCTCCCCCTCTGAAGCCCTCAGTAGACTTAACAAGCCAGGTGGAGTCAGTCACTTCATTGTCGAGCAGCTCTTCCTCCGAATCCTCTGTCCACTCCTCCATCGGACCTACTGCCCTTACAACAACCTCACTGACAGACAACTGTGTCTCATCATTCTCATCCACAAAAAGCTCTTGAGACAGTTGCTAGAAGTCTCCAGCCTCATCACCCGGACTCAAATTTTCAAATGTTGGGCATCGGTCACGACAAACTTCCCAGGTGTGTGAGGAACCATTTTTTCCGACTCAGGGCAGGGACCCGAGAACAGTTCCTGGGAGTCTGCCTGTTTAGAATCTCTCCTTTTCATGGAGTGACCAGGGTGGGAGGAACTAGGAATAGCCTGAGGATTTAGAAATGCAGTCCCTAGGCCGGTAGGAGTGGACTGCGCAGAAGACTGGGTGTTCGATAAATTGCTGGATGGTTATCCGCGATCCACGACAGGTCTTGATTGCACTGTTGTGCTTGTAATAAAGGTCTAGCACGCGGAGCCGCAAAATGTGTGATGAAGTTAGTGAGCAGAGAGACGAGGCGCTCTCCTAATCCCTCAGCAGCCGCCTCTGATTCACCCCTCCCCGGACCTGGGCCTCTGCCCACACCCTCACTTGGATGCCCGCGTCCACGTCCTTGACCTCGACCCTTATCCCTACTCTTCATTATGTCGGATAAAGGATAGAACAGGTCCCAAATAAATTAACCCACCGTATAGACTGAGAACTGGGGCAAATTCACTGCACACAGAGAATTGTGGCTACCAGAGGCTCTATGCTTTGACAGAAAAAATTAAACCACTGTCTTGCGCTGATACCTATGGGTAATTTACCGCTCACAGAGACTTGTAGATAAAAGAGGCTGTATGGAGTGGCAGAAAAAATTTACCCAGTAGATAATGCTGATAACTACGGCTACTTCACCACACACAGAGAATGGTAAATGGGAGATGCTCTGCACAGGGGCACAAATAATTAACCCGATGGATAGTGCTGATAACTGCGGCTACTTCACCCCACACAGAGAATGGTAGAAGTTAGATACTCTGCACAGGGGCACAAATAATTAACCCGATGGATAGTGCTGATAACTGTGGCTACTTCACCCCACACAAGGAATGGGAGATGTAAGATGCTCTGCACTGGCCCAGCAAAAATTAACTCACTGTTTAGCGATGGGAACTCTGGCTAATTCACCACACACAGTGAATGGGAAATGTGGGATGTTCTGCAGAGCCCCAGAAAAAATTAGCCCACTGTTTAGCGATGAGAATTACGGCTAATTCACTGCACACAGCGAATGGGAGATGTGAAATGCTCTGCACAGCTCCAGAAAAAAATTAGCCCACTGTTTAGCGGTGAAGCAGCAGCTCTTTTTCTAACCTCTGCCAGCATGCGTCTGAGGCGAGTCGTGGGTGGCACCAGTTTAAGTCCGCGATGGTCACCTGATACCGTCAGCCATTCACTGCTGTAGACATGGCTGGCACATCTCAACAGGAAGTGGTAATGCCTCCCCTGCATGTATAGTGGCTAAAAAATGGTGCAAAACATGCGGGGAGGGAAATGATATTTACTTGAGCAATGCGTGGTGTTCGACTCGAGTAGCGAGGATCTTGAGTATCCTAATACTCGAACGAGCATCAAGCTCGGACGAGTGGGCTCGCTCATCTCTATTCCTCACCATTTTCTATTTGCAGGATATAATTTTTTTGTCTGAGAAGGATAGCACTCTAAGTTTAAAAACCTATATATATTTAAGTCCTTTTCTCCACTGAAAATTGGATGCTGTCGTATCCGGTCTAGACAATGCTCTATGAGCTGAACAGCCTAGACTGCTGACTATTAAATTGTCACAGACAGGTTTGTGCAATCGCTGCGGATGTACTTTTGCAGTGTGTTGTGTTGTGGTCACTGGTCATGGTCGGTGGCTACTTCTACCTCCTTCCTCTGCTGGTCATGGCCAGTAATGTTCCCAGCTGTTAAGGGTAGCAGCGACCATCCAGTCTGCCAGGGCTCCTGTCACTGCGACCCACAGGGATAATGCACACTCTCAGCCCTCTTTTATATATCACATTTGAAAGTACCATTGGGCTCCCAGCTGCCTCTTTTGCTGTTATGCAAGAACTCTACCAGTCCTGATCTGACCTTTGAATATTGACCATGTCTCAATGTGTTCCATGGCGCTTCTGACCTGTCCTTGTCATTTGCCACTGAAAATGAGACAACTTTTAGGTTAATGCTTTAGGAGCCCATAAAGGTAAGAGAGGTTAAACAGTAAGAACCAGGAAACCCAAGGTGCTGCTTTGAAGTCAAATTTGTAAGTGGGTCCATACCCGCTGCTTGACACCAAAGTGATAAAGGCAAAAAATTCATTTTTCCATCAAATAGATGTATGATGCTGTATTTTTTGTGGGACAAGATTTTTTAAAGACACAAAAAAATTAAATGGGGTAGAACAAAAATAAACCTGTAATTTCATAATTGGTTTCTGGGTGTTATAATTTTTGGTATTTCCTTAGGATTTTTTGCCTGTGAGTTGTGATTATAGCCACCTCCAAGTTGCACTGCAACTCCATTGACTTTAATGGCAGTGCTAGGTCACAGAGCTACATAGTGATCTATGATTACAGTATGTGATCCCCATCATGGTGCAAGTTGCTTTGTAGCCCTACCTACTCTGCCCCATTTCCTTTTATATTATGATCTTCAATCCCTTAACACCACAGGATGTACATTTATGTCCTGTTTGTGTGGAGTTTATATGGAGCCGAATCAAAGGCTCATCCTGCTCCATACACAGTGGGGGCTATCTTTCAATGACACCAAATAACGTCCCGCAAGAGCCATGATTAGTGATGATGCTGATCGTGTCTGTCAATTCTTTAAATTCTGCTGTAAATTCTCAAAGTGGCATTTAAATGCCCCAATCATTGTTCAGGGATCCCGAATAGCGCTTCCGCAGTGAGATGACAGGGTGACGTTTGGTTGCCATCTGAAGCACCCAGGGGTGCCATTAATGAATGTCCATTAAATATGCTGTATGGGAACTAAAAAAATGTAAAAATAAAAAAGTTTTATTAATTATTGAAAAAAATACAAAGGTACTGAAAAAAGTTTTTAAAGTGTCCTCTGTGTTCATAAAACAAATAAAAGCATATTTGGTATTTCTGCGTCCATAAATGTTTGAACTATCAAAATAACATTATTTATCCCACACAGTTAAAATAATCAATAAACAAAAATACAAAATGCAGAATTACGCTTTTTGGACACAATGCCTCCAAAATGTTTTTCTTATAAAAATCGAGCAAAGGGTTGTATGAATACAAAATGGTAGCAATAGAAACTGCAAGACATCCAGAAAAAAACCCTCACGCATCAACAGAAAAAATAAAGTTATGGCTGCGAGGGCTTAGTCACACGGGCGCATCTCAGATACGGACGAATCTCTGCAGCGCTGGAAGAAAGAACATGTGACCGGCTACATTTCCGATGCGCCCGTGTGACTAAGCCCTTAGATGGCAGCAGAAAATAATTTTTGATTTTTCCCAAAATATTTAGTTTTTTGAAAGTAGGAAAGCAAAAGCAAAACCGATAGATTTGGTATTGTCGCAATTACAGTATCCCACAGAATAAAGTAATGCCATTTTTATTACACAGTTTTGACGACAACACCCTTCCACCCCAAAAAAATAAATAAATAAAATAAAACTATTTTAGTACATTTATGGCAAATTAAATAGAACCATTAAGACATGCATCTCATTGCACAAAAAAGAAGTCCTCAGGATTTTTTGAAAGGGAGTAGAAAAAAATGAACTAAAAGAAGTGGGCCACATCCTTAAGGGGTTAACAAGGTAAAGATACTGTAATCCTAGTATAGTATACTATAGCAAGAGTGAAAGATCTCTCAGCTGAGAATTTATATCAGGAGTGTTGCTCACCGACTATATGACCTACACCAGAATTCATTGTTGGACTGGAGTTAGAGGAGGCATCCCGAGATAGCATAAAACCATAGAGAGCTCACAAAGTATACGTAATAAAAGACACAAGCAAAATCACCACTGAAGTCTAAAGTCTAAAACACACAAGTGAAGCACATACACTTCATAGTGGAATAACATGCAAACAAATATGTGGGTAAATTACTGTTCATCTTCATCCTCCTTGTGTGATGGAAGAAGAACATGAAGAGGTGGATGTAATAGCAAAATTATGAAATGATTGTTCCTAGAAGGAAAAGGTTTTAATAATCAAAATGTGTCCAATCAATTAATACATAGTTATATTGTCATAACTCACACAAACAAGAAGTATGAAAAAAGGGCAGACACCTAAACATGTAGCTACAAAAAATAGTCTAATGAAATATCATATAGAGAGACGGGCACACATACAATAACTAAACAAGCAGTTAAAAGTACCCAATTGGTACATGTAAATCTAATATACGGGGAAAAGACAAACTAAGGGCGCCTACCCACTTGCGATTTTTTTTCCTTTGCGTTTTTTCTGAAGAGCAATTAGTATAGAATGTGTTCTTGTCCACTTGCGTTTTTTTTTTCCGGTCCGTTGCAATTTTTAACATAGGAACTGTCAGTTGCATATGTGTCCTTATTTTTCTCTTAATGCACCCATGAATGTCAATGGAAATTAACGGAAAAGGCGCGAAAAAGCCGCGAAAAACGCGCCAAAAATGCGCGGAAAACGCTGCGTTTTTCACGCACGAAAATCGCAAATGCCAGTGGGTAGGCGCCCTAAGGCTGCACTCAGAAGAGCGTGTGTTCACGCACACATAGGTGCGCACAAAAACGTATGTTTATTTAAACCATTGGTTTCCTATTATGTGTCCGTGTTTTACAGGCGTGCAAACGTGCACACCTGCAAAACATAGGACATGCGTTCACCGGGAAAATATCCATGCTGTGCACTAATATTCCCACGGGGAGTCCCCTCATCACTGAACACTGTGACAGCACTGTCACGGTGTTCAGTGTTTTGGGCATTCCCTGTGGGGAGTAAAGAATCTCCTGCCACAGCAGTCACAGCTGTGAATGCTGTGGCAGAGGACTGCAATGTTCTACCATTCATTTCAATGGGGCCACCACTGCTGCCGGCGGCCCTATTGAAAGAAATGGGCTGCCGGCAATCCCTGCATTGATTTTCGGGGAAGGGCTGTAACCCCTTCCCACTCCAGGACATACATTTATGTCATGGAGCATCGGAGTATGTATGAAGAAATTTCACGGTGCAACCTCTCTTCATTCACCGTGGGCATCAGCTGTTTATTTCAGCTGACACCTGTGGGCAATAGCCACAATAAGCTGAATGGCCAATCTCGGCTATTAACCAATCAAATCTGACAGCACCCTCCTACCACCCCCCTTCCCCATGGTGAGATCGCAGGGAGTTGTGCAGGTATCGTGGCAGCCGGGGTCCTCCTGAAAGGCCACCGGGCTAAGAGAGCTTCAGAAGGGCCTATATTTAAAGTCCTTCCCCGAAAATCACTGTAGGGGTTGCCGGCAGCCCATTGCTTTGAATGTGGCCCCCAGCGGCACGGACCATCATTCACACGTGTTTAGATGTGTACGTGGGCACGTGGTTTTGTGCAAACCTATGTACGCACATAAACACGCTCGTCTGAATGAGGCCTTAGGAGTGAAATTCCAGAGCCATCTATAATACATATTGATATACTACCACTATATAGACAACCATGAAAAAATGTATATTTCCAAGTCATACATGTGTACTCTCCAGTTACATTATAGAGCCACTATTTCTATGTTCTCTCTGGTTTCTGTGTCTTCCCTTTGGAATAAGAAATCAATCACATTCTGAAGACCCTTGGACATCTGACTCCTCAGTTTGGGTGTTCTATAGATCAGGTAGGAGGAATGTAGCACTGGCAGAAAGTCCAAGACAATACGAAGCCAGGGAAGGAGCACACAGTAAAAATAGTAGTACAAAACCCAAGCAAAACCAGCAAGGATGTATAAAGAGTTATATATAAAACTGAAGGACAGCAATTTCATTAGTGAGTAATATGTCTCCAGATTGATGGATAAATTACTGCTCATCTTCATCTTTGTTGTGTGATGATACAATGAGGTGAAGAGGAGGACTGAGGAAATGCAGTAGAAAAGAAGTGGGAAGAAGGCTCCTATTGTAAAACTATATACATAATTCTTATAACTACAACTCATGGATAGATTATGTATGGTTGTATTGTACGACACGCCTTTCATCACATTTGTAATAGCTATTGTGAAGGACATCAAACAAATGAAAGTGGAGAGAAGTACTATGGCTCCAATGAAATAAACAGTCCTGTGTCCTATCATCCCCTTCAGATACAGGAACAGTCTGGTGTGGAGGTTGGAGATCTTCAGGCAGTAAACAACGGATAGCAGAGATGTTAACCAGAAATTGGTATAGGAAAAGAAAATATTAACAAAGGCTATAACAAGCAGAGGTATAAGTGAATTCAGGCTTTTCAGGTGGAACGCATACATAAAAATGTATAGAGTGACAACACACTGAGCACAGATCCTTGAGATCCCAAGAGAAGTTACAATGTGGTCAACAGGAGTCACTGATCTTCCTTTCCACCAGTCGGTGACATTGACTCCTATAATAAATGAATGTATCACCAGTCCAGCTATGAGAGCAATCAGTGCCAGAGCCAGGAGACCGAGATACTGGACATCAGTGTCATCCTCTGTAGAATCAGCCATCTCTGCTGTGTGTGAGGATCCTAGTAACATAAATAGTCTTTATTAAAGGTTAAATAACAAACCATTTCTGTTTAGTCAAATATTAAGCGATTTACATTTTGAATGCAAACTACATTGCAGACTCCGAGCTAAAGTTACGCAAATCACCTGTCATAACTCTCTGTACCTCTGGATAAACAAGACATGAGAACTCACTTATCAGAGTCACTGTTCTGAAAAAAAAAATGAACTAGAATGAGAAGGAAATGTTGCTGATGTAGCAGCTTAAATAAGATGTTGGGAATGCTGGGATGATCTTTTCATGGATGCTGACAAGTTATATAAATGAGTTGACTTCAGGTGTTATGAGCTGCATTTTGACTCCTGGCAAGCAGTGTTACTGATCATGATCAGCCAGTGAAAAAAATTGGGCCTATTTTCTTTTTTTGAACAATAGATTGTTATTGTAATTGAGTAAATAGAGTACAAGAGAAAATGTAAACATTGACATAGGAGTTAATATGACTTAAACCATTACAAACATAACACTAGATAAATCAGGCTGATTTTTTCAAAATAAGAAAGGATCAAGCAGCTCTTTTTGGTGAAAATTGTAGTAAATTTGTTTTTTTATCATAATGCATGCTAAAACCATGTGAGTATGCGGTCAATCAGCAGAAGAGTACCTTGATGATGTCGGTAAATGTGATTACAAATTATTAACCAGATGGTATAAAACTTCAGAGTGGCTACATACATACAAGCTTATAGAAACGGACAGGTGTTGGAAGTGCCTAGAGCATACAGGTTCATATCTACATATTTGGTGGAACTATCCTAAGATCAAGATTAGAGATGAGCGAGCACCAAAATCCTCGGGTGCTCGTTGCTTGAGTCAAACTTTTTGTAATACTCGAGAGCTCGTTTCGAGTAACGAACCCCATTGAAGTCAATGGGCGACTCAAGCATTTTTGTATGGGACTGATGCTCCGATTAGCTGATATCTTGTGAAACACCAGAAAACATCAGAAAGTCATGGAAACACCACAGAAACGGATAGCGAAGGGCAGGTGCAGCATGCATGGCTGCATCTGAGGCTCCCAGTTCCCAGTATTAAGCCAAAATGGGGCAAGAGTCTGGCGTCACCCCCTAACAATTTACTTCGGACAAACCCTCATTAGCAAGGCACACCTTAGCTAAGCACAACACTACCTGCAACCAAAGACAATCACTGCCTGCGGGTGACACTGCTGCCTCTTCTCTTGGGTTACATGCTGGCATTGCTGTTCAACCCCCCCCCCTGCACGATCATGCGTCCACAGCGCACACAAAAGTTTCCCTGCGCAGCGTTCAGCTGCCCTCATGCCACATGCTCGCTTCATAGCCACACCACCCTCATGTCTATTTATAAGCACGCACTGGATGATGAGAAACCGGAGGCACACACTGCAGAGGGTTGGCAGGGCCAGGCACCGACCCTCTTTGAAAGAGGGGGGGGGGGCGATAGCCCACAATGCTGTTGAGAATTGATGATAAATTGACTTATGATCATCATTCCAATCCTGTGCCACCTCCAGCACAAAATTGTCAGGAGCCGCAAACGTGGTCATAAAGGGGACTCATGTGCCAGCACTTCTTCACATCTGCACAATGCAGCAATCCTCTGTGTGGGAAGCACGTGAGCGGGCCTAGGGTCAGGCTCGATCGCAGCCTCCACCTTGTGTGACCCAAGGTGCCGCGAGTTGCATAGCGATGGGAAATACATGTGTCCCCACATAATTCATTCTGTGTATGCGTTAGCCCAACACCGCAATGGAAAGTCTTTGAGTTCTTTGGGCTTGCCTATGCTGTTGGTGAACAAAGATGGTATTACACAAGAAGAAATCAGAGCGTCCAAACATGGCAGAGTTTCACCCCACCAAGGACCTCAGCCCACATTTCTACCCTAGTCAGTCAGTGTATTTGTGCCAGACAGGTAAAACACCGCAATGGGAAGTCTTTGTGCACTCACAGCATAGGCGAGCCCAAGGAACTCAAGTATGGTATTACACATGAGGAAATCAGAGTGCCCAAACATGGCAGAGTTCCACCCTGCTAAGGGCCTCGGCCTACTTTTCTGCCCTAGTCAGTCAGTGTATTTGTGTCAGACAGGTAAAACACTGCAATGGAAAGTCTTTGTGCACTCACAGCATAGGCGAGCCAAAGTAACCCACGGATGGTATTAAACATCAAGCAATTACAGTGCCCAAACATGGCAGACTTTCACTCCGCCGAGGACTTCGGCCTCTGCACATTCCCTCAGCAATCGTTGGCATAAAGCGGACTCCGATGCTAGTGCAGCTGTGAACGTCTCATTAAATTAGTTGCGGTTGCTTTCATCGCTCCAAAGACTGGATGAACCAGGAAGAAGTTCCACGGGCCAAACCTGGTGCAGTTCCATTTTCCACAGGACTTCAGCCTCTGCCCACACCCTCAGTAATCGTGGGCATGAAGCGGACTCAGATGCTAGTACAGCTGTGAAGAGCTCATTAATGCTGTAATGCTCCTTTTGTTTGGCCCAAACCAGTGTCTCAGATAACTGTGGTAACATGAGAGAAAATACATGTTGCCCAGTGCTGATCCCCTGACCCCAAGCAGGAAGAGAAAGCGGCATAACAAGGCCAAGAAACTATGGCCAAGGTCGGACACACAATAGTCTGTGTGGGAAGTATGTGAGCAGGCCCAGGGTCAGGCTCGGTCCCAGCCTCCACCTTGTGTGACCAAAGGTGCCCTGAGTTACATAGCAATGGGAAATCCATGTGTACCCACACAATCCATTCTGTGTAGGTGTCAGATAGCTCAACACCACAAGGGGAAGTCTTTGAGTTCCTTGGGCTCGCCTCTGCTGTCAGTGCACAGATGGTATTATACAGGAGGAAATCAGAGTGCCCAAACATGGCAGAGTTTCACCCCGCCAAGGACCTTGGCCTCGGCTCACATTTCTGCCCTAGTCAGTCAGTGTATTTGTGCCAGATAGGTAAAACACTGCGATGGGAAGTCTTTGTGCACCCATAGTATAGGCATTCCAGTAACATAGTAACATTCCAGTAGCAAAGGTGTAGGCAGACCCCAGTAACAATTCTGTAGCAGAAGTATAGGCAGACCCCAGTAACATTCCTGTAGCAAAGGTATAGGCAGACCCCAGTAACAATTCTTTAGCAGAAGTATAGGCAGACCCCAGTAACATTTCTGTAGCAGAAGTCTAGGCAGATCCCTGTAACATTCCTGTTATAAAAGTATAGGCGGACCCCAGTAACATTTCTGTAGCAAAAGCATAGGCAGACCCTTGTAACATTTCTGTAGCAGAAGTATAGGCAGACCCCTGTAATATTTCTGTAGCAGAAATATAGGCAGATCCCTGTAACATTTCTGCAGCAAGAAGACATAAAGTGACCAGGCAGCAACTGATGGTTTTTTTGCAAAATTAAGAAATAACTTTTATTCCTCCATAAAAGCAAGACAGGCGACGTTTCGGTTTCCAATGAAACCTTTCTGGACACATTTCTGTAGCAAGAGTATAGGCGAGCCCTTGAAACATTGGTGTACCATGAGTGTAGGCGAAGGCCGGAAAAATTTGTTAGATAACACTGTAGGCGAGGACCAGAAAAATTGGTGTACAAAGAGTAAAAATGTACCCCTGAAAAATTGCTCAACCGCGAGGGCAGGTGAAACCCACAAACATTTTTTAAAGATACAGCTCGCTGTTGCTTAATTTGTAACAGAGCCTGGAGGCAGCCCTGTAAAAAAATGGTTTCTGTTAAAGTATCAATACTTTTGAAACTTTGAAACATTGTAAAAAAAATATAAGCAGAGCCTTTTGGGCCGCAGAAAAATTGGCAGTTCAGCGTGATGACATGCTGTTTTAGGAGGAGGAGGAGGAGTAAAAACATCCGACAGTGATTGACAAAGCTAATTCCCCCCTTTTTCCGGTGATAGAGAATGTTTTTTTCTCTGGTTGCAGTGAAAAGAATCTTTAGGTTCCGCTGCTCTCCGCCGGTGGAGTAGAGAAGTCTGGAGAAATCCAGCATTTGCTCATCTTTAAGAGTGTAAGCATGTCGGCACTGGCAGTTGACAGGCGGGTACGCTTATCCGTGATAATACCCCCAGCTGCACTAAACACCCTCTCTGACAAGACGCTAGCGGCAGGGCAGGCCAGCACCTCCAGGGTGTACAGCGCAATTTTGTGCCACGTGTGCAGCTTTGAAACCCAATAGTTGTAAGGAGCAGAGGCATCACAGTGGACGGTGGTACAATCGGCTACGTACTCCCTCACCATCTTTTTACAGTGTTCCCTCCATCTCAGCCTTGAATGGGGAGTGGTGACACAGTCTTGCTGGGGAGCCATAAAGCTGGTACAAAGATCTTGGAGAGTGTTCCCCTGCCTGCGCTGAACATGCTGCCTGATCCCCGCGGCTCCCCTGCTACTTGGCCCTCAGAACTGCGCCTTCTGCCACTAGCGCTGTCAGATAGGAAGTTTAGCATCACTTTTTCCACCAGGGCTCTGTGGTATTGCATCACTCTCATACCCCTTTCCTCTTCGGGAATGAGAGTGGAAAGGTTGTCCTTGTAACGTGGGTCGAGAAGGGTGTACACCCAGTAATCTGTGTTGGCCAGAATGCATCTAACGCAAGGGTCACGAGAAAGGCAGCCTAACATGATATCAGCCATATGTGCCAGAGTATCAGTACGCCACACATCGCTGTCCTCACTAGGAAGATGACTTTCAGGATCCTCCTCCTCTATAGCCCATACACGCTGAACAGATGAGAGGCAAGCAGCATGGGTACCCTCTGCAGTGTGGCCAGTGTCTTTTCCCCCTCCTCCTTCTCCTCCTCCGTCTTCTCCAAAATGCGCTGAGATATAGACATAAGGGTGGTCTGGCGACATACTGTCATCGCCCGTCTCCTGTTCCAACAACAAAGCTTTGGCCTTTATGCTTTGCAGCGATCTTCTCAGCAGGCAAAGCAGCGGGATGGTAACGCTAATGATTGCCGCCTCGCCGCTCACCATCTGGGTAGACTCCTCAAAGTTTCCGAGGACCTGGCAGATATCTGCCATCCATGCCAAGTCCTCAGTAAAAGAATTGCGGAGGCTGACTACCACTATGCCGCCCATGTTGCAACTGGTATTCCACTATTGCTCTACGCTACTCATACAGCCTGGCCAACATGTGCAGTGTAGAATTCCAGCATGTAAGCACGTCGCACAGCAGTCGGTACTCTGGCAGCTCAAACCGATGTTGCAGGGTCCTCAGGGTGGCAGCGTCTATGGTGGACTTGTGGAAATGTGCGCAGACGCGGCGCACCTTGCTAAGCAGGTCAGACAAGTGGGAGTAGTTTTTCAGAAACCGCTAAACCACCAGATTGAAGACGTGGGCCAGGCATGGCACTTGTGTGAGGCTGCCGAGATGCAGAGCCGCCACCAGGTTACGGCCGTTGTCACACGCGACCATGCCTGAATGGAGGCTCAGCGGCAAAAGCCAGAGGTCAGTCTGCTCTGTCATAATCTGCAACAGCTCGGGGGGCATGTACCTCTTGTCACCTAAGCTGATTAGTTTCAGTACGGCTTGCTGACGCCTACCCACCACTGTGCTGCCGCGTGCTACCGACTGCTGGCGATGTGCTCACACTTGTTAATTGAGAGGCAGAGGTGGCAAAGGTGGAAGAGGTGGAGGGTTTGGATGAGGTGGCATAAACCGCCACAGATACCAGCACCGAGGCAGGACCCGCTATTCTGGGTGTGGGTAGGACGTGAGCGGTCCCAGGCTCTGACTCGGTCCCAGCCTCCACCAAATTCACCCAATATGCCGTCAGCGAGATATAGTGGCCCTGCCCGCCAGTACTTGTCCACGTGTCGGTGGTTAAGTGGACCTTCCAAGTAACTGCACTGGTGAGGGCATGATTGATGTTGCGGGAGACGTGCTGGTGTAGGGCTGGGATGCCACACTGGGAAAAATAGTGGCGACTGGGGACCAAGTAGCGCGGGACCGCCACCGCAATCATGTTTTTGAAAGCCTCCCTTTCCACAAGCCTGTATGGCAGCATCTTCAGGCTAATTAATTTGGCAATGTGCACGTTTAAAGCATGTGCGTGCGGGTACGTAGCGGTGTATTTGCGCTTTCGCTCCAACGCTTGTGTTAGTGACAGCTGAACGCTGCGCTGAGAGACATTGCTGGATGGAGTGGAGGACAGTGGAGGTCAGGTGTGGGTGCAGGCCTGGAGGTTCTCGTGCCTGTGTCCTGGGTGGGGGATTGGATCTGCGTGGCAGGTTGCGGCACAGTGGAAGAGGCAGTTGTATGACCCAGAGGGGGTGAATGGCCTTCGTCCCACCTTGTGGGGTGCTTGGCCATCATATGCCTGCGCGTGCTGGTGGTGGTGAGGCTGGTAGTGGTGGCTGCCCGGCTGATCTTGGTGCGACACAGGTTGCACACCACTGTTCGTCGGTTGTCTGCGCTCTCACTGAAAAACATCAACACCTTTGAACACCAAGCCCTCTGCACGGAGGCTTGCCGCGAGGTGGTGCTTTGGGAAACAGTTTGGGGGATTCTTTGCTCTGCCCTGCCTCTACCCCTGGCCACCCCACTGCATCTTCCAACCTGTCCTGCTGCTGCACTTGCCTCCCCCTCTGAAGCCCTGTCCTCAGTAGGCTTAGCAAACCAGGTGGGGTCAGTCACATCATCATCCAACTGCTCTTCCTCCGAATCCTCTTTGCGCTCCTCCCTTGGACTTACTGCCCTTACTGCTACCTCACTGACAGACAACTGTGTCTCATCATCCTCCTCACGCACAAAAAGCTCTTGAGACAGTTGCCGGATGTCCCCAGCCTCATCACCCGGACTCCGGGAACTTTCAAAAGTTTGGGCATCTGTCACGACAAACTCCTCAGGTGAGAGAGGAACCATTTTTTCCCACTCATGGTAGGGGACCAAGAACAGTTCCTGGGAGTCTGCCTGCTCCTTAGAATATGTCATTTTCCTGGAGTGAGGAGGCTGGGAGTAAGGAGGAGCAGCAGCCAAAGGATTTAGAGTGGCAGTCCCTAGGCCGGGAGTAGTGGACTCCGTAGAAGACTGGGTGGTCGATACATTGCTGGATGCATTTTCTGCCATCCACGGCAGGATCTGCTCACACTGCTCTGTTTGTAATAAAGGTCTACCACGCGGACCCGTAAATTGTGATATGAAGCTTGGGACCCCAGAAACTTGCCTCTCTCCTAATCCCGCAGCAGCCGGCTGTGATTTACCACAACCAGGAACTCGGCCTGTGCCTACACCCTCACTTGGACATCCGAGTCCACGTCCTTGACCCTTTCCCCTACTCCTCATCATGGCGGATTAAGAATAGAGCAGGGCCCAAATAAATTACCCCAGTGTACAGCACTAACAACTGTGGCTTAATTCAACATACACAGAAACTTGTAGATAGCAGAGGCTCTATGCTGTGACTTGAAAAAATTAACCCGCTGTCTTGCGCTGATACCTAGGGGTAATTTACTGCTCGTACAGACTTGTAGATGATAGAGGCTGCGTGGAGTGTCAGAAGACTCTACAGCGGCAGAGCTGAAATACTTTGCAGTGGCCCAGGTAATATTACAGTACTGTTTAGCGGTGAGACCTCTCCCTAATGCACTGCAGACCCAGAACGGTATAAATGAAGTCGTTCGCAGTAGGCTAATAAATATTTGAGTGCAGTTTCACGGTAAGAGCTGGTTGTACGGCACTGCAGCCTGAGATAACTATTACTGAAAGGCTGGGAACAGGCCTAGATGTGTAATACAAACATGGATGCACTACAACTCCCAGCAAGCCACAAGTATAATGCACACGGTCAGATGTAGCCCTAAGAAGTAACCGTTGGGGTTCTTTAAGACAGGATACTACTCTAACACTTTCCCTTTATCAGCAGCAGATCTTTCCCTAAACTCTGCATAATTAAGGGGCCCCACACCATCTGTTAAGAGGCCCCACACCATCTCTGGTACCTGCACGAAAACGTACTGCAAACAGAAGAGGAAATATTGTTATTACAAACTGCAACCATAACAACTGCACAAATGATGGTTAACTACTGGTTTACTAAGGGACGAGTAACCCTGATATCATTTGGGATATACTCAATTTCTGGCATCAAAAATGTACTTATTTTTTTTCCAAATGTAACAATTTTCATGTAAAATACTGTTGTTAATTGAAAATGAGATACACTCTAAAATAGAACTTTTGATATTAATTTGACTAAAGTACTTATCAGGTGTCTCAAGTACACAATTATCTCATTTTAGTATCTTAATTAGAGATGAGCGAGCACCAAAATGCTCGGGTGCTTGTTATTTGAGTCGAACTTCCCGCGATGCTCGAGGGTTCGTTTCGAGTAACAAACCCCATTGAAGTCAATGGGCGACCCAAGCATTTTTGTATGGGACCTATGCTCCGCTAAGGTTTTCATTTGTGAAAATCTGGGAAATTCAAGAAAGTGATGGGAACGACAGATAGGGCAGGCGAGGGGTTACATGTTGGGCTGCATCTCAAGTTCCCAGGTCCCACTATTAAGCCACAATAGGGGCAAGAGTGCCCCCCCCAACAATTTTTACTTCTGAAAAACCCTCATTAGCAAGGCATACCTTAGCTAAGCACCACACTACCTCCAACAAAGCACAATCACTGCCTGCATGACACTCCACTGCCACTTCTCCTGGGTAACATGCTGCCCAACCGCTAATTTCAGTAATAGTAGCAGTCAAGACAGGCCCCAGTAACAATTCCAAAGCAGCAGTATAGGGGGAGCACAGTATTAGTTCCATTTCAGTAGCAGTAGCAGTCTAGACAGGCCCCAGTAACATATCACTAGCAGCAGTATAGGGGGAGCACAGTATTAGTTCTGTTTCAGTAGTAGTAGCAGTCTAGACAGGCCCCAGTAACATATCACTAGCAGCAGTATAGGGGGAGCACAGTATTAGTTCCATTTCAGTAGTAGTTGCAGTCTAGACAGGCCCCAGTAACATATCACTAGCAGCAGTATAGGGGGAGCACAGTATTAGTTCCATTTCAGTAGTAGTTGCAGTCTAAACAGGCCCCAGTAACATATCACTAGCAGCAGTATAGGGGGAGCACAGTATTAGTTCCATTTCAGTAATAGTAGCAGTCTGGACAGGCCCCAGTAACATATCACTAGCAGCAGTATAGGGGGAGCACAGTATTAGTTCCATTTCAGTAGTAGTAGCAGTCTAGACAGGCCCCAGTAACATACCACTAGCAGCAGTATAGGGGGAGCACAGTATTAGGTCCATTTCAGTAGTAGTAGCAGTCTAGACAGGCCCCAGTAACATATCACTAGCAGCAGTATAGGGGGAGCACAGTCTTAGTTCCATTTCAGTAATAGTAGCAGTCAAAACAGGCCCCAGTAACAATTCCGAAGCAGCAGTATAGGGGGAGCACAGTATTAGTTCAATTTCAGTAGAAGTAGCAGTCAAGACAGGCCACAGTAACATTCCCGTTGCAGCAGTTTAGGGAGATAACAGTCTCTTTCACATTTCAGTAGTTGCAGTATAGACAAGGCCCCAGTTACATTTATGTAGCAAAAGTGTAGGCCAACCCCACACACCTTGCTGTATCATGAGTGCAGGCGAAGCCCATAAAAATTAGTAGGATTACACTGTAGGCGAGGGCCCAAAAAAATTGGTGTACCAACAGTACTAATGTACCTCAGAAAAATTGCCCATGCCCAACCAAGAGGGCAGGTGAAACCCATTAATCGCTTTGTTTACTGTGGCTTAATTTGTAACTAGGCCTGGAGGCAGCCCAGTTAAAATAAAAATTGGTTCAGGTGCAAGTTTCAACGCTTTAATGAGAATTGAAACGTATAAACATTGTTTACAAAAGTAATATGACTGAGCCTTGTGGGTCTAAGAAAAATTGCCCGTTCGGCGTGATTACGTGAGGTTTCAGGAGGAGGAGCAGGAGGAGGAGGATGAATATAATACACAGATTGATGAAGCTAAAAGGTCCCCATTTTTTATGGTGATAGAGAACGATGCTTCCATCCGCGGGTGCAGCCTACGTATTGTTTAGGTACCGCTGCTGTCCGCTGGTGGAGATGAGAAATCTGGGGAAATCCAGGCTTTGTTCATCTTTATGAGTGTAAGCCTGTCGGCACTGTCAGTTGACAGGCGGGTACGCTTATCCGTGATGATTCCCCCAGCCGCACTAAACACCCTCTCTGACAAAACGCTAGCCGCAGGGCAAGCAAGCACCTCCAGGGCATACAGCGCGAGTTCAGGCCACGTGTCCAGCTTCGACACCCAGTAGTTGTACGAAGCAGAGGCGTCACGGAGGACGGTCGTACAATCGGCTACGTACTCCCTCACCATCCTTTTACAGTGCTCCCGCCGACTCAGCCTTGACTGGGGAGCGGTGACACAGTCTTGCTGGGGAGCCATAAAGCTGTCAAAGGCCTTGGAGAGTGTTCCCCTGCCTGCGCTGTACATGCTGCCTGATCTCCGCGCCTCCCCTGCTACCTGGCCCTCGGAACTGCGCCTTCTGCCACTAGCGCTGTCGGATGGGAATTTTACCATCAGTTTGTCCACCAGGGTCCTGTGGTATAGCATCACTCTCGAACCCCTTTCATCTTCGGGTATGAGAGTGGAAAGGTTCTCCTTATACCGTGCGTCGAGCAGTGAATACACCCAGTAATCCGTAGTGGCCAGAATGCGTGTAACGCGAGGGTCAGGAGAAAGGCATCCTAACATGAAGTCAGCCATGTGTGCCAGGGTACCTGTACGCAACACATAGCTGACCTCACTAGTAAGACCACTTTCAGGTTCCTCCTCCTCCTCCTTAGGCAATAAACGCTAAAAGGATGACAGGCAAGCAGCATGGGTACCCTCAGCAGTGGGCCAAGCTGTCTCTTCCCCCTCCTCCTCATGCTCCTCCCCCTCCTCCTCCTCCAAAACATGCTGAGATATAGACATGAGGGTGCTCTGACTATCCAGGGACATACTGTCTTCCCCCGTCTCCGTTTCCGAGCGCAAAGCGTCTGCCTTTATGCTTTGCAGGGAACTTCTCAAGAGGCATAGCAGAGGAATGGTGACACTAATGATTGCAGCATTGCCGCTCACCATCTTGGTAGACTCCTCAAAGTTTCCAAGGACCTGGCAGATGTCTGCCAACCAGGCCCACTCTTCTGTAAAGAATTGAGGAGGCTGACTCCGACTACGCCGCCCATGTTGGAGTTGGTATTCCACTATAGTTCTACGCTGCTCATAGAGCCTGGCCAACATGTTGAGCGTACAGTTCCACCGTGTGGACACGTTGCACAGCAGTCGGTGCACTGGCAGATTAAACCGATGTTGCAGGGTGCGCAGGGTGGCAGCGTCCGTGTTGGACTTGTGGAAATGTGCGCTGACCCGGCGCACCTTTCCGAGCAGGTCTGACAAGCATGGGTAGCTTTTCAGAAAGCGCTGAACCACCAAATTAAAGACGTGGGCCAGGCATGGCACGTGCGTGAGGCTGCCGAGCTGCAGAGCCGCCACCAGGTTACGGCCGTTGTCACACACGACCATGCCGCATATACCAGCACCGAGCTGGGGCCCACAATTCTGGGGGTGTGTAGGATGTGAGCAGTCCCAGGCTCTGACTCTGTCCCAGCCTCCACTAAATTCACCCAATGTGCCGTCAGGGAGATATAGTGGCCCTGCCCGCCTGTGCTTGTCCACATGTCCGTTGTTAAGTGTACCTTGGCAGTAACCGCGTTCGTGAGGGCGCGTACAATGTTGCGGGATACGTGGTCGTGCAGGGCTGGGACGGCACATCGGGAACAGTAGTGGCGACTGGGAACCGAGTAGCTCGGGGCCGCCGCCGCCATCATGTTTTTAAAAGCCTCCATTTCCACAAGCCTATACGGCAGCATCTCCAGGCTGATCAATTTGGCTATGTGCACGTTTAACGCTTGAGCGTGCGGGTTCGTGGTGGCGTACTTGCGCTTGCGCTCAAACAGTTGCGCTAGCGACGGCTGAACGCTGCGCTGAGAGACATTGCTGGATGGGGCCGAAGACAGCAGAGGTGAGGGTGTGGGTGCAGGCCAGGAGATGGTTGTGCCTGTGTCCTGAGAGGGGGGTTGGTTCTCAGTGGCAGGTTGGGGCACAGGGGGAGAAGCAGTGGTGCAAACCAGAAGCGGTGAACAGCCTTCGTCCCACCTTGTGGGGTACTTGGCCATCATATGCCTGCGCATGCTGGTGGTGGTGAGGCTGGTGGTGGTGGCTCCCCTGCTGATCTTGGCGTGACAAACCTTGCACACCACAGTTCGTCGGTCGTCTGCACTCTCAGTTAAAAACTGCCACACCTTTGAGCACCTCGGCCTCTGCAGGGTGGCATGGCGCGAGGCGGCGCTTTGGGAAACAGTTGGTGGATTATTCTGTCTGGCCCTGCATCTACCCCTGGCCACTGCACTGCCTCTTCCAACCTGCCCTGCTGCTGCACTTTCCTCCCCCTCTGAAGACCTGTCCTGAGTAGGCTTAGCAAACCAGGTGGGGTCAGTCACCTCATCGTCCAGCTGCTCTTCCTTCGAATCCTCTGTGCGCTCCTCCCTCGGACTTACTGCAATTACTACTACCTCACTGATAGACAACTGTGTCTCATCGTAATCGTCCTCCTCACCCACTGAAAGCTCTTGAGATAGTTGCCGGAAGTCCCCAGCCTCATCCCCCGGACCCCGGGAACTTTCCAAAGGTTGGGCAACGGTCACGACAAACTCCTCCGGTGGGAGAGGAACCATTGCTGTCCAATCTGGGCAGGGGCCCGAGAACAGTTCCTGGGAGTCTGCCTGCTCCTCAGAATGTGTCATTTTCATGGAGTGAGTAGGCTGGGAGGAAGGAGGAGCAGCAGCCAGAGGATTCAGAGTTGCAGCTGTGGACAGCGTAGAAGACTGGGTGGTCGATAGATTGCTGGATGCATTTTTTGCCATCCACGCCAGGACCTGCTCACACTGCTCATTCTCTAATAAAGGTCTACCACGTGGACCCATTAGTTGTAATTTTTAAAATGGTGCGGTGAAAAACCAGACAGACACCGTATGCAGCGTATATATATGTATACTCTTTCCCTCTGGCGGGATGACGGCGATCATGTAAGGGACACAGCAGAGCCAAGAAACAATTATGCGCAAGCCTGCTGTAACGCTTAGCTGTCGATTTATGAGCGACTACTACGCTCAGCAGACACGCAGTAAACTGAAGACGGTCACAGGCAGCCCAAATATAGTATTTTTTTCCAATTTTTGGGAAAAAGACCACTGCCTATATAGCCTGTATATGGATTTCCCTGTTGGAGGATGACTGTGGTTAGGTTATTGAAAGCACAGTGCAGCCAGAAAAAATTATGCGCAAGGCTGAGGTTTAATGAGCGACTACTACCCCCAGCAGACACGCAGTAAACTGAAGACGGTCACAGGCAGCCCAAATATAGTATTTTTTTCCAATTTTTGGGAAAAAGACCACTGCCTATATAGCCTGTATATGGATTTCCCTGTTGGAGGATGACTGTGGTTATTGAAAGCACAGTGCAGCCAGAAAATTATTATGCACAAGGCTGGGGTTTAATGAGCGACTACTACCCCCAGCAGACACGCAGTAAACTGAAGACGGTCACAGGCAGCCCAAATATAGTATTTTTTTTCCAATTTTTGGGAAAAAGACCACTGCCTATATAGCCTGTATATGGATTTCCCTGTTGAAGGATGACTGTGGTTAGGTTATTGAAAGCACAGTGCAGCCAGAAAAAATTATGCGCAAGGCTGGGAATTAATGAGCGACTACTACCCCCAGTAGACACGCAGTAAACTGAAGACGGTCACAGGCAGCCCAAATATAGTATTTTTTTCCAATTTTTGGAAAAAGTCCACTGCCTATATAGCCTGTATATGATTTCCCTGTTGGAGGATGACTGTGGTTATTGAAAGCACAGTGCAGCCAGAAAAAATTATGCGCAAGGCTGGGGATTAATGAGCGACTACTACCCCCAGCAGACACGCAGTAAACTGAACACGGTCACAGGCAGCCCAAAGATTTTTTTATCCAATTTTTTTGAAAAAGCCCACTGCCTATATAGCCAGTATATCTCTTTCCCTGTACCACTGTCCCTGCCTCACCAGTACTGCCCCTATACTCAGTAAAATGACTGCAGACTGAGGACGCTATGGTCTGCATGCCCTATATACAAAAAAAAATTGCTAAACTGCTAAAAGCAGCCTCAACAGTACTGCACATGGTCAGATGTGGCCCTAAGAAGGACCGTTGGGGTTCTTGAAGACAAATATAACAGCCTAACACTCTCCCTACAGCTTGCAGCTACAGCAAGACGGCACTTTCCCTAATGCCTCTCAGCGTGCATCTGTGGCGAGCCACGGGCAGCCCCAGTTTATATACTCGGGTGTCACCTGATCTCCCCAGCCACTCACTGCAGGGGGGTGGGATAGGGCTGGAACTTCACAGGAGGAAGTTGTAATGCCTTCCCTGTGTTTCTATTGGCCAGAAAATGGCGCAAAATTTTCTGGGAAGAAAATGGAAGTGAGTCGAACACCGCGTGGTGCTCGTCTCGAGTAACGAACATCTCGAGTACCCTAATACTCGAACGAGCATCAAGCTCGGACGAGTACGCTCGCTCATCTCTAATCTTAATTCAATAATATTCAAATTAACACAACTCAATATTTTTAAATACTCCACATACTCCAAGAACCTATGTATATATATATATATATATATATATATATATATATATATATATATATATATATACTAGCTGATATACCCGGCTTCGCCCGAGTTAATTTGGTACTGGTGTTTATCTGGTGGTCACACGGAAATCTTATGAAGTCATGGTTACTTTAGAGATACCAGAAAAACGTATGTTCACGATTTTGCATAGTTCTCTGCGTTACCCAGGAAACACCACGGGAGGTAACCATGCGACGTTTCCTTTATATAACATGACATCAGGAAGTGAGAGAATTAGATTCCATACGTAAAATGTGGACGCTAATTCTTTTGCGCTTAGAATTGAACAATGGAGGTGGGACCAATTAGCTTTTCCTATTTATGACATAATCAATGCTCGTGCCAAATTTCACATTTCTATGACACCGGAAAGTGAGAAAATTACATTCCGTGCGTAAAATTTGGACGCTAATTCTTTGCGCTAGAATTGAATAATCGAGTTGGGACCCATTACCTTTTCCTATTTATGACATAATCAATGCTCGTGCCAAATTTCACATTTCTATGACACCGGAAAGAGAGAAAAATACATTCCGTACGTAAAATTTGGACGCTAATTCTTTTGCGCATAGAATTGAATAATCGAGTTGGGACCCATTAACTTTTCCTATTTATGACATATTCAATGCCCGTGCCAAATTTTAAGTTTCTATGTGAGAAAATTACATTCCGTACGTAAAATTTGGACACTAATTCTTTTGCGCATAGAATTGAATAATGGAGTTGGGACCCATTAGTTTTTCCAATTTATGACATATTCAATGCTTGTGCCAAATTTTAAGTTTCTATGATACTGGAAAGTGAGAAAAATACATTCCATACATAAAATTTTGACGCTAATTATTTTGTGCTTAGAATTGAATAATCGAGTTGGGACCCATTAGCTTTTCCTATTTATGACATAATCAATGCTCGTGCCAAATTTCACGTTTCTATGACACTGGAAAGTGAGAAAAATACATTCCGTACATAAAATTTGGACGCTAATTCTTTTGCGCATAGAATTGAATAATGGAGTTGGGACCCATTAGCTTTTCCTATTTATGACATAATCAATGCTCGTGCCAAATTTCACGTTTCTATGACACTGGAAAGTGAGAAAAATACATTCCGTACATAAAATTTTGACGCTAATTCTTTTGCGCATAGAATTGAATAATTGAGTTGGGACCCATTAGTTTTTCCTATTCATGACATATTCAATGCCCGTGCCAAATTTTAAGTTTCTATGTGAGAAAATTACATTCCGTACATAAAATTTGGACGCTAATTCTTTTGCGCATAGAATTGAATAATGGAGTTGGGACCCATTAGCTTTTCCTATTTATGACATAATCAATGCTCGTGCCAAATTTCACGTTTCTATGACACTGGAAAGTGAGAAAAATACATTCCGTACATAAAATTTTGACGCTAATTCTTTTGCGCATAGAATTGAATAATTGAGTTGGGACCCATTAGTTTTTCCTATTCATGACATATTCAATGCCCGTGCCAAATTTTAAGTTTCTATGTGAGAAAATTACATTCCATACGTAAAATTTGGACGCTAATTCTTTTGCGCATAGAATTGAATAATGGAGTTGGGACCCATTAGCTTTTCCTATTTATGACATAATCAACGCTCGTGCCAAATTTCACGTTTCTATGACACTGGAAAGTGAGAAAAATACATTCCGTATATAAAATTTTGACGCTAATTCTTTGGCGCATAGAATTGAATAATCGAGTTGGGACTAGAGATGAGCGAACGTACTCGTCCGAGCTTGATACTCGTTCGAGTATTAGCGTGTTCGAGATGCTCGTTACTCGTGACGAGTACCACGCGATGTTCGAGTTACTTTCACTTTCATCTCTGAGACGTTAGCGCGCTTTTCTGGCCAATACAAAGACAGGGAAGGCATTACAACTTCCCCCTGCGACGTTCAAGCCCTATACCACCCGCCTGCAGTGAGTGGCTGGCGAGATCAGGTGTCACCCGAGTATATAAATCGGCCCCTCCCGCGGCTCGCCACAGATTTATTCTGACATAGAGGAGGGAAAGTGCTGTTGGTGCGGGAGCTGCTATAGGGAGAGTGTTAGGAGTATTTTTGGCTTCAAGAACCCCAACGGTCCTTCTTAGGGCCACATCTAACCGTGTGCAGTACTGTGGTGGCTGCTTTTTGCAGTGTTGCACATTTTTTTTTTTTTTTTTGTATATCGGCCGTGCAGAGCATTGCGCCCTGCAGTAATTATACATCCTCCAGGGCCAGAAGTGGTGGTGAGGCAGGGACAGAAGACATATATTGTGAGGCAGGGACAGAAGACATTTATTGTGAGGCAGGGACAGAAGACATATATTGTGAGGCAGGGACAGAAGACATATATTGTGAGGCAGGGACAGAAGACATATATTGTGAGGCAGGGACAGAAGACATATATTTATTGAATATAGGCAGTGGGCCTTTCCAAAAACATTTGGGAAAAAAAATCTATTTGGGCTGCCTGTGACTGTCCTCAGTGTACTGGGTCTCTGCTGGGTGTAGTTGTCCTCCTAATTCATACGCAGCCAGCTAAGTGTTACAGCAGGCTTGCGCAAAATTATTTCCTGGCTCTGTGTTGGCTGTTACATCACATTCCAGTCCATAGTGCAACAGTCTGCAGTTATTTGACATACTCCAGGGCCAGTAGTGGTGACGCAGGGACAGAAGACATATACAGTGTATATAGGCAGTGGGCCTTTCCAAAAACATTTGTGGAAAAAAATCTATTTGGGCTGCCTGTGACTGTCCTCAGTGTACTGGGTCTGTGCTGGGTGTAGTTGTCCTCCTAATTCATACGCAGCCAGCTAAGTGTTACAGCAGGCTTGCGCAAAATTATTTCCTGGCGTTCCGTAAGCGAAGTCAGCCTCCAACCACAGGCCAATAAGCGGCACATTTAATTACAGCATTCTGTTTCTGCACTACTGGTAATACAGCATGCTGAGGGGTAGGGGTAGGCCTAGAGGACGTGGACGCGGCCGAGGACGCGGAGGCCTAAGTCAGGGTGTGGGCACAGGCCGAGCTCCTGATCCAGGTGTATCGCAGCCGACTGCTGCGGGATTAGGAGAGAGGCTTGTTTCTGGCATCCCCACATTCATCTCACAATTAATCGGTCCACGCGGTAGACCTTTATTAGAAAATGAGCAGTGTGAGCAGGTCCTGTCGTGGATGGCAGAAAGTGCATCCAGCGATCTATCGTCCACCCAGAGTCCTGTGCCGTCCACTGCTGCAACTCAGAATCCTCTGGCTGCTGCTCCTCCTTCCTCCATTACAATGACACATTCTGAGGAGCTGGTAGACTCCCAGGAACTGTTCTCGGGCCCCTGCTCAGATTGGGCAGCAGTGGTTCCTCTCCCACCAGAGGAGTTTATCGTGACTGATGCCCAACCTTTGGAAAGTTCCCGGGGTCCGGGGGATGAGGCTGGGGACTTCCGGCAACTGTCTCAAGACCTTTCAGTGGGTGAGGAGGACGATGACGATGAGACACAGTTGTCTATCAGTGAGGTAGTAGTAAGGGCAGTAAGTCCGAGGGAGGAGCGCACAGAGGATTCGGAGGAAGAGCAGCAGGACGATGAGGTGACTGACCCCACCTGGTTTGCTACGCCTACTGAGGACAGGTCTTCAGAGGGGGAGGCAAGGGCAGCAGCATGGCAGGTTGCAAGAGGCAGTGCGGTGGCCAGGGGTAGAGGCAGGGCCAGACAGAATAATCCACCAACTGTTTCCTAAAGCGCCCCCTCGCGCCATGCCACCCTGCAGAGGCCGAGGTGCTCAAAGGTCTGGCAGTTTTTCCCTGAGAGTGCAGACGACCGACAAACAGTGGTGTGCAACCTTTGTCGCGCCAAGATCAGCCGGGGAGCCACCACCACCAGCCTCACCACCACCAGCATGCACAGACATATGATGGCCAAGCACTCCACAAGGTGGGACGAAGGACGTTCACCGCCTCTGGTTTGCACCGCTGCCTCTCCCCCTGTGCCCCAACCTGCCACTGAGATCCAACCCCCCTCTCAGGGCACAGGCACTACCGTCTCCTGGCCTGCACCCACACCCTCACCTCCGCTGTCCTCGGCCCCATCCACCAATGTCTGTCAGCGCAGCGTCCAGCCGTCGCTAGCGCAACTGTTGGAGCGCAAGCGCAAGTACGCCACCACGCACCCGCACGCTCAAGCGTTAAACGTGCACATAGCCAAATTGATCAGCCTGGAGATGCTGCCGTATAGGCTTGTGGAAACAGAGGCTTTCAAAAACATGATGGCGGTGGCGGCCCCGCGCTACTCAGTTCCCAGTCGCCACTACTTTTCCCGATGTGCTGTCCCAGCCCTGCACGACCACGTCTCCCGCAACATTGTACGCGCCCTCACCAACGCGGTTACTGGCAAGGTCCACTTAACAACGGACACGTGGACAAGCACAGGTGGGCAGGGCCACTATATCTCCCTGACAACACATTGGGTGAATTTAGTGGAGGCTGGGACAGAGTCAGAGCCTGGGACCGCTCACGTCCTACCCACCCCCAGAATTGCGGGCCCCAGCTCGGTGCTGGTATCTGCGGCGGTGTATGCTTCCTCCACTAAACCACCCTTCTCCTCCTCGTCCTCCTCCTACACAACCTATGTCTCGCAATCAAGATGTGTCAGCAGCAGCACGTCGCCAGCAGTCGGTGTCGCGCGGCATGGCAGCACAGCGGTGGGCAAGCGTCAGCAGGCCGTGCTGAAACTACTCAGCTTAGGAGATAAGAGGCACACGGCCCACGAACTGCTGCAGGGTCTGACAGAGCAGACCGACCGCTGGCTTGCGCCGCTGAGCCTCCAACCGGGCATGGTCGTGTGTGACAACGGCAGTAACCTGGTGGCGGCTCTGCAGCTCGGCAGCCTCACGCACGTGCCATGCTTGGCCCACGTCTTTAATTTGGTGGTTCAGCGCTTTCTGAAAAGCTACCCACACTTGTCAGACCTGCTCGGAAAGGTGCGCCGGCTCTGCGCACATTTCCGCAAGTCCCACACGGACGCTGCCACCCTGCGCACCCTGCAACATCGGTTTAATCTGCCAGTGCACCGACTGCTGTGCGACGTGCCCACACGGTGGAACTCTACGCTCCACATGTTGGCCAGGCTCTATGAGCAGCGTAGAGCTATAGTGGAATACCAACTCCAACATGGGCGGCGCAGTGGGAGTCAGCCTCCTCAATTCTTTACAGAAGAGTGGGCCTGGTTTGCAGACATCTGCTAGGTCCTTGGAAACTTTGAGGAGTCTACCCAGATAATGAGCGGGGATGCTGCAATCATTAGCGTCACCATTCCTCTGCTATGCCTCTTGAGAAGTTCCCTGCAAAGAATAAAGGCAGACGCTTTGCGCTCGGAAACAGAGCCGGGGGAAGACAGTATGTCGCTAGATAGTCAGAGCACCCTCCTGTCTATATCTCAGCGCGTTGAGGAGGAGGAGGAGGAGCATGAGGAGGATGAGGAGGAGGGGGAAGAGACAGCTTGGCCCACTGCTGAGGGTACACATGCTGCTTGCTTGTCATCCTTTCAGCGTGTATGGCCTGAAAAGGAGGAAGAGGAGGAGGATCCTGAAAGTGATCTTCCTAGTGAGGACAGCCATGTGTTGCGTACAGGTACCCTGGCACACATGGCTGACTTCATGTTAGGATGCCTTTCTCGGGACTCTCGCGTTACACGCATTCTGGCCACTACGGATTACTGAGTGTACACACTGCTCGACCCACGGTATAAGGAGAACCTTTCCACTCTCATACCCGAAGAGGAAAGGGGTTCGAGAGTGATGCTATACCACAGGACCCTGGCGGACAAACTGATGGTAAAATTCCCGTCCGACAGCGCTAGTGGCCGAAGGCGCAGTTCCGAGGGCCAGGTAGCAGGGGAGGCGCAGAGATCAGGCATCATGTACAGTGCAGGCAGGGGAACACTCTCTAAGGCCTTTGACAGCTTTATGGCTCCCCAGCAAGACTGTGTCACCGCTCCCCAGTCAAGGCTGAGTCGGCGGGAGCACTGTAAAAGGATGGTGAGGGAGTACATAGCCGATCGCATGTCCGTCCTCCGTGACGCCTCTGCCCCCTACAACTACTGAGTGTCGAAGCTGGACACGTGGCCTGAACTCGCGCTGTATGCCCTGGAGGTGCTTGCTTGCTCTGCGGCTAGCGTCTTGTCAGAGAGGGTGTTTAGTGCGGCTGGGGGAATTATCACGGATAAGCGTACCCGCCTGTCAACCGACAGTGACGACAGGCTTACACTCGTAAAGATGAACAAAGCCTGGATTTCCCCAGACTTCTCTTCTCCACCAGCGGACAGCAGCGGTACCTAAACAATACGTAGGCTGCACCCGCGGATGGAAGCATCGTTCTCTATCACCATAAAAAACGGGGACCTTTTAGCTTCATCAATCTGTGTATTATATTCATCCTCCTCCTCCTGCTCCTCCTCCTGAAACCTCACGTAATCACGCCGAACGGGCAATTTTTCTTAGGCCCACAAGGCTCAGTCATATTACTTTTGTAAACAATGTTTATACGTTTCAATTCTCATTAAAGCGTTGCAACTTGCACCTGAACCAAATTTTATTTTAACTGGGCTGCCTCCTGGCCTAGTTACAAATTAAGCCACAGTAACCAAAGCGATTAATGGGTTTCACCTGCCCTCTTGGTTGGGCATGGGCAATTTTTCTGAGGTACATTAGTACTGTTGGTACACCAATTTTTTGGGGCCCTCGCCTACAGTGTAATCCCAGTAATTTTTATGGGCTTCACCTGCACTCATGGTACAGTAAGGTGTGTGGGGTTGGCCTACACTTTTGCTACATAAATATAACTGGGGCCTTGACTATATTGCAGTGAAATGTGAAAGAGACTGTTATCTCCCTAAACTGCTGCAACGGGAATGTTACTGTGGCCTGTCTTGACTGCTACTACTACTGAAATGGAACTAATACTGTACTCCCCCTATACTGCTGCTAGTGATATGTTACTGGGGCCTGTCTAGACTGCTACTACTACTGAAATGGAACTAATACTGTGCTCCCCCTATACTGCTGGTAGTGATATGTTACTGGGGCCTGTCTAGACTTCAACTACTACTGAAATGGAACTAATACTGTGCTCCCCCTATACTGCTGCTAGTGATATGTTACTGGGGCCTGTCTAGACTGCTACTACTACTGAAATGGAACTAATACTGTGCTCCCCCTATACTGCTGCTTCGGAATTGTTACTGTGGCCTGTCTTGACTGCTAATACAACTGACATGGAACTAATACTGTGCCCCCCCCCCCCCCCCTATACTGCTGCTTCGGAATTGTTACTGGGGTCTGTCTTGACTGCTACTACTACTGAAATGGAACTAATACTGTGCTCCCCCTATACTGCTGCTAGTGATATGTTACTGGGGCCTGTCTAGACTGCTACTACTACTGAAATGGAACTAATACTGTGCTCCCCCTATACTACTGTAAGTGATATGTTACTGGGGCCTGTCTAGACTGCAACTACTACTGAAATGGAACTAATACTGTGCTCCCCCTATACTGCTGCTAGTGATATGTTACTGGGGCCTGTATAGACTGCTATTACTACTGAAATGGAACTAATACTGTGCTCCCCCTATACTGCTGCTTCGGAATTGTTACTGTGGCCTGTCTTGACTGCTAATACAACTGAAATGGAACTAATACTGTGCCCCCCTATACTGCTGCTTCGGAATTGTTACTGGGGTCTGTCTTGACTGCTACTACTACTGAAATGGAACTAATACTGTGCTCCCCCTATACTGCTGCTAGTGATATGTTACTGGGGCCTGTCTAGACTGCTACTACTACTGAAATGGAACTAATACTGTGCTCCCCCTATACTACTGCAAGTGATATGTTACTGGGGCCTGTCTAGACTGCAACTACTACTGAAATGGAACTAATACTGTGCTCCCCCTATACTGCTGCTAGTGATATGTTACTAGGGCCTGTCTTGACTGCTACTACTACTGAAATGGAACTACTACTGTGCTCCCCCTATACTGCTGCTAGTGAAATGTTACTGGGGCCTGTCTAGACTGCAACTACTACTGAAATGGAACTAATACTGTGCTCCTCCCCTCTATACTGCTGCTAGTGATATGTTACTGGGGCCTGTCTAGACTGCTACTACCACTGAAATGGAACTAATACTGTGCTCCCCCTATACTGCTGCTTTGGAATTGTTACTGGGGCCTGTCTTGACTGCTACTATTACTGAAATGGGCGGTTGGGCAGCATGTTACCCAGGAAAAGTGGCAGCGAAGTGTCATGCAGGCAGTGATTGTGCTTTGTTGGAGGTAGTGTGGTGCTTAGCTAAGGTATGCTTTGCTAATGAGGGATTTTCAGAAGTAAAAATTGTTGGGAGGGGGGCCACTCTTGCTGCTATCGTGGCTTAATAGTGGGACCTGGGAACTTGAGATGCAGCCCAACATGTAGCCCCTCGCCTGCCCTATCCGTTTCTGTGTTGTTCCCATCACTTTCTTGAATTTCCCAGATTTTCACAAATGGAAACCTTAGCGGAGCATAGGTCCCATACAAAAATGCTCGGGTCGCCCATTGACTTCAATGGGATTCGTTACTGGAAACGAACCCTCGAGCATCGCGGGAAGTTCCACTCGAGTAACGAGCACCCGAGCATTTTGGTGCTCGCTCATCTCTATTCATTATCCCAGCGGTTCCTCCAAATTTTGTTAGCGCAATTTTCTCTCTTACATATATACTGTGGGTGCCATATTAGATAAGAATAATGGTCAGGCCTGGAGAGCCTTTCAAAGACCAGACGTCTACATCATGTGTCTCAAAAGAGTCCGTCTTTATTTAGGCAGGTAAAAGTTTAAATAAAGTTTCAACACAGGAAATTAGGTAATTTAGGATACAGTTACATTATTTAGTGTGCTGATTGGTCATTCTCAGAGGGAGGTATTTGTGAGGTACCTGTGAGATCATTCACCCGGGAGAAGCATCATTCACCCGGGAGAAGCTTCCCTTGATCATGTTCTATTCATTCTTGAAGTGTTGTCGCAAGGGAATACTTCATGTGTTTCCCTCCAGCCATTTCCTGTCCCTTTACACAAAGATATTCCTAGATAGGTTTCTGCCAGTTAGAAGCAGTTTGACCAGTTTATGGACACAAAGCACTACTCCTTCAATTCTTGGGGAGGTGGGGGGGGGGGCGATGTTCCCTCCCCCCAGAGGTTTAGATTAGAGACACAAAATAGCATCTTCACAGTTGATAAAAATACAGAAAATACAGACAAAATGGCAAACCTTTCAGCCATCTCCAACAGTCACAATGCCTTCAGGATAATTTGTTAATAAAAATCAAGCAAAAGGTTGTATGAAAACAAAATGATATCAATAGAAACTGCAATACGTTCAGCAAAACCCCTTACACATTGAAGGAAAAAATAAATTTATGGCTTTTAGGAGATGACCGCAGAAAATATTTTTTTTGTTTTTCCCAAGTTTGTTGTTTTTTGAAAGTAGTACAGAAAAAGCAAAACCAATAGAGTTGGTATTGACATAATTATAGTATCCCGCAGAATAAAGTACTCACGTAATTTTAATCACTTTTTTGAAAACAAGAACCCCCCCTCCCCCCCCCAAAAAAAATAAAATAAAATAAAATGGCAAGAGTGTGGGTTTCTTTCCAATTTCACTCCACTTAGAAAATTATTTAAAGTATTTCAGTACATTTATGGCAAATGGAATAGAACCATTAAGACATGCATCTCATCCCACAAGAAAGAAGTACTTAGGATTTTTTGAAAGGGAGTAGAAAAAAATGAAACAAAACATTTTAATCCTAGTGCTATAACAACAGTGAATTCTCAGCTGAGAATTCATATCAGGAGTGTTGCTCCCCTACTATATTGTTGGACTGCAGTTCAGGTAGATATCCAGAAACAGCATAAAACCATAGAGAGCTTACAAAGTATACATAAAAGACACAAGCAAAATGACCACAGAAGTCTAAAGCCTAAAACATAGTGGAATAATATGTGAATATGTGGTTAAATTACTGCTCAACTTCATCCTCCTTGTGTGATGGAGGAAGAACATGAAGAGGGAGATGTAATAGCAAAATTATGAAATGATTGTTCCTAGAATGAAAAGGTGTTAATAATCAAAATTTGTCTAATCAATGAATGTACAGTTATGTTGTGTTAACTAACACAAACAAGAAGTATGAAGTATAAAAAAGGGCAGACACCTAAAATATAGCTACTGAATATCCTTTAGAGAGACAGGCACAGAAGGAATAACAAGCAATTAAAAAGTACCCAATTGGTACTTAGAAATCTTATCTAGGGAGGAAGAGAGAATAAAGAGTGAAATTCCAGAGCCATCTCTAATGCATATTCATATAAGGGCACTGTATGTCAATAGACAACCATGGAAAATGTATATTTAGAAGTGATATATGTGTACCCTCCATTTACCTCATAGAGCCACTACTTCTATGTCTTCTCTGGTTTCTGTAGTTTTCCTTGGGAATAAGAAATCAGTTACATTCTGAAGAACCTTGGACATCTGACTCCTGAGTTTAGCTGTTCTGTAGATCAGGTAGGAGGAATGTAGAACTGGGAGAAATCCCAAGATGACATGAAGCCATAGAAGGTCTGCACAGTAAAAATAGTAATATAAGACCCAAGCAAAACCGCCAAGGAAGTATAAAGTGTTATATATGAAAGTGAAGGACACAAATTTCATCACTGAGTAATATGTCTCCAGATTGATGGATAAATTACTGCTCATCTTCATCTTTGCTGTGTGATGATACAATGAGGTGAAGAGAAAGATTGCAGAGATGCAGTAGAATAGCAGTGGGAAGAAGCCTCCCATAGTATAACTGTATATATATTGCATATACCTACAACTCATGGATAGATTGTATATGGTTGTATTGTACGACACGCCTTTCATCACATCAGTAGTAACCACTGAGTAGGACATCAAACAAGTGAAAGCAGAGAGAAGTACTGAGGCTCCAATGAAAAAAACAGTCCTGTGTACTATCATCCCCCTCAGATACAGGAACAGTCTGTTGTGGAAGTTGGAGATCTTCAGACAGAAGACAATGGAGAGCAGAGATGTTAGCCAAAAATTGGCATAGGAAAAGAAAATATTAGCTAAGGCTATAACAAGCAGAGGTATAAGTGAATTCAGGCTTTTCAGGCGGAATGTATACAAAAAAATATATAGTGTGTCACCACACTGAGTGCACATCCTTGAGACCCCAAGAGAAGTTACAATGTGGTCAACAGGAGTCACTGGTCTTCCTTTCCACCAGTCAGTGACATTGACTCCTATAATAAATGAATGTATCACCAGTCCGGCTATGAGAGCAATCAGTGCTGGGACCAGGAGACCCAGATATTGGATGTCAGTGTTACCCTCTGTAGAATCAGCCATCTTCACTATGCTATGAGCCTCCTAATAACACAAATAGTCTTCATTGAAGGTTAAATAACATAATAATACATCTGTTTCCATCTAGTCAAATATTGAGAGATTTACATTTGGAATGCAAACTACATCCCAGACTCCGAGCTAAAGCAACACAAATCACCTGTAACTAACATTCTGTACCGCTGGATAAACAAGACGTGAAAACTAACTTATCAGATTTACTGTTCCGAAAAAATGAGCTAGAATAAGAAGGAAATGCTGCTGATGTAGCAGCTGAAGTTTGATGTTGGGAATCCTGAGTTGATCTTTTCATGGATGTTGACAAGTGATATAAATGAGTTGACTTCGGGTATTATGAGCTGCATTTTCACTACTGGCAAGTAGTATTGCTCCTCACGATCGGCCAGCAAATAAAATCAAAATTTTTTTTTTGTTTGTTTGAACACTAGATTTCAATTGTATATGAGAACATTTTTAATAAATACAAGAGAAACTTAAACCTTTACAGACATAGCACTATATTTGAAGGGGTAGATACATCTGGCAGGTCTTTTGCAGAATAAGATGGGTCAAGCAGTATATTTGTTTTTTTATAGTGGAAGCTGAACCATGTAAGTATGCAGTCAATCAGCAGGCAGGGTGCCTTGATGTCAGTAAATATATCCGCCATCTTGAATTTGGGCAGCACTATAATTTGATGTCTGTATTAGAGATGAGCGAGCACCAAAATGGTCGGGTGCTCGTTGCTGGAGTCGAGCTTTCCGCGATGCTCGAGAGTTCGTTTCGAGTAACAAACCCCATTGAAGTCAATGGGCGACTCAAGCATTTTTGCATATGACCGATGCTCGCTAAGGTTTTCATTTGTGCAAATCTTCAAAACCTACGAAAGTGATGGAAACGACACAGAAATGGATAGGGTTGGCGAGGGGCAACATGCAGGGCTGCATCTCAGGTTCCCAGGTCTCACTATTAAGCCACAATAGCGGCAAGAGTGAGACCCCCTCCCCCTAACAATTTTTACTTCGGACAAACCTTCATTAGCAAGGCATACCTTAGCTAAGTACCACACTACCTCTAACTAAGCACAATCACTGCCTGTGGAACACACCGCTGCCTCTTCTCCTGGGTTACATGCTGCCCAACCCCCCCGCACGACCCAGCGTCCACAGCGCACACAAAAGTGCCCCTGCGCAGCCTTCAGCTGCACATATGCCACACACTGGCCTCATAGCCACACCACCCTCATTTCTATTTATAAGTGCGTCTGCCATGAGGAGGAACCGGAGGCACACACTGCAGAGGGTTGGCAGGGCCAGGCAGCGAACCTCTTCGAAAGGGGAGGGGGGGGGGCAATAGCCCACAATGGTGTTGAGAATTGATAATAGATTGACGTTCCATCTTCATTCTAATCCTGTGCCACCTCAGTCAGGAGCTGCAAACGTGGGAGTAAAGGGGACTCCGCTGCCAGCCCAGCACTTCTACACATCTCCACAATGCAGCAATACTCGGTGTGGGCAGTATGTGAGCAGGCCCTGGGTCAGCCTCTGTCCCAGCAAACACCTTGTGTGGCCCAAGGTGCTGCGAGTGACATAGCAATGGGAACTCCATGTGTTCACACACTACTCATACTGTTTGGGTGTCGGATACCTCATCCACAACGCTAGGGGTAAACCATCTGCAATCTGCACCCTACCCAAGTCTGCCAGTGTTTTGGGGACAGGCAGGTACAACTCAGCTATGGCAAGTCAGTGTGCACCCGCAGCATGGGTGGCTAGCAGGAACACACAGACGGTGCATATAAAAATCCTATTGCAGTGCCCCGGATAGCTGAGGTTACGTGAGAGGAAATACATGTTGGCTGCGGCCCACATTCCATGCCCTAGACATTCTGTTTTTTTTTTTTTAAGTGCCAGGCAGGTAAAACTCCGCTATGGCCAGTCTGTGTGCACCCACAGCATGGGTGGCTAGCAGGAACACACAGACGGTACATATAGAAATCCCATTGCAGTGCCCCGGATAGCTGAGGTTACCTGAGAGGAAATACATGTTGGCTGCAGCCCACAGTCCATGCCCTAGACCACATGTGTCAAACACAAGGCCCGCGGGCCGAATTCGGCCCGCTGCCTCGTGTTATGTTGCCCGTGGCGTGCCAACGCCACTCACCACTGAAGCGATTACCAGCTGGGGTGCCGCAGCTCCCCGCTGGTAATCGCGCTGTTGCCACTCATCCCGGCGCACACTGACGTCAGTGTGCAGCCACAATCCTCCTCCCTGAGTCCCTTGCTCTTCAGTTCCGCAGGAGAGGACTTGGGGAGGAAGCGTGCCGGGCTGCACACTGACGTCAGGGCAAGCAGAGAGAGAGCGACGCTGACAGCAACGAGGAGGTAAGTATATGGGTTGGGGGGTGCTGCTTATTACTGGGAGGGCTGCTTATTACGGGGGGTGGGTGCTTATTACTGGGGGTGGGCTGCTTATTCCTGGGGGGGCTGCTTATTACGGTGGGTGGGTGCTTATTACTGGGAGGGGGGGCTACTTATTACTGCGGGTGGGCTGCTTATTACTGAGGAGGGGGGGCTGCTTATTCCTGATGGGGGGCTGCTTATTACTGGGGGGGCTGCTTATTACTGAGGGGGGGCTGCTTATTACTGGGGGGCTGCTTATTACTGGGGGTGGGCTGCTTATTACTGAGGGGGGGCTGCTTATTACTGAGGGGGGGCTGCTTAGTACTGGGGGGTGAGGGCTGCTTATTACTGGGTGGAGGCTGCTTATTACTGGGGGAGGGCTGCTTATTACTGGGTGGGGGGCTGCTTATTATTATTACTGGGGGGGATGCTTATTACTGGGCGGGGGGTGCTTATTATTATTACTATGGTGGGGGCTTATTACTGACGGAGGGCTTATTATTATACTGAGGGGCGGGGGGGGGCTTATTACATTCACTACATATTTGCGCGGCCCATTCACTTCAATGGCCTATTGGGGTGCGTAGTGCGCAACAAAATAGGTCATGCTGTGTGAAAATAAACATCATGTGAATTAACTCACTAAAATCAATGGCTTCTATTCACTGCATAGTACGTACGCAAATACGCTTGTGTGAACAGGCCCTTACTGTACTGTCGTAGGCTCCCTGCACACGGGCGGAAATTCCGTGACAGTATTTCACGCAGAATTTACGCCCGTTGAAGCTGACATAGGATTGTGTTAGAAAACGCAATCCTATGCAGACGGCTGCGATTTGTCTGCGCGAAATCTCGCACAGAAAACAAATCGTGGCATGCTCTATTACTGTGCGGGGCAGCCGGCACATCACAAAGCCAGAGCCGTGGGAGCAGGTGAGTGCCGCGCTGGTTCCTGCAGGGGCTCGGGTCGGGTCCTGCTGCGAGAATTCTCACAACAGGATCCGACCCAGCCGTCTGCAGGCGACCTTACAATCGGCCCTTTGAAGGTCACTATAAGCCTGATGTGGCCCTTAGTGAAAATCAGTTTGACACCCCTGTCCTAGATATTCTAGTTTTTTTTCTGCACTCTGCACCCTACCCAAGTCTGTCAGTGTTTTGGGGACAGGCAGGTACCACTCCGCTATGGCAAGTCAGTGTGCAACCGCAGCATGGGTGGCTAGCAGGAACACGCAGACAGCACAGAAAGAAATCCCATTGCAGTGCCGCGGATAGCTGATGTTACGTGAGAGGAAATACATGTTGGGCGCGGCTCACACGCTACGCCCTAGTCAGTCTGGGTTTTTTGGGGGGCCAGATAGGTAGAACACAGCGATGGGAAGACTTGCACCCATAGTATACACAGACACCTGTAATATTCCTGTAGCAAATGTATAAGCTGACCCCAGTAGCATTTATGTTGCAGAAGTCTAGGGAGACCCCATTAACATTTCTGTAGTAACAGTATAGACAGACCCCAGTAATATTTCATTAGCAGAAGTATATCCAAAAGCAAAGCAGCACAATGTAAATACCATAAGGTTGAACAGGTGTCCTGCACGCCCACTAAGTTTGGGATCCAAACCAAACCGTTCCTTGGTATAAATGTTAATGAAATAGTGAAGGCAGCAGATCAAGGTGCAAAACAATGAGGTTTCTTTATTTCCTCCCAGACAGATAAACACGACGTTTCGACTACAAGAGTCTTTGTCAAGTATTGACAACAAGTGAACAACATACAGATATATAGTGTGTCTAGTATCACATTAAACCAATCACAGTAGATCACATGATAAAATTCACCTGCATTCATTGATGTCATCATGGCACACACATGTTGCAAAGTTGTAACTCTGGTGGAGCATTGTGGTAGCAGCCTTCTACTTCCTCATATGGCTGTGTTGTCATGGAGACCTGCTATGCAAAGCTACTACTAGCCAAAAGCTATGTGAGTCTCCTCACGTTCACCGCGACGTCATTCCGTCACGTCTAAACAGCGTGGTCACATTTCCAGGAAGCGCCGCATCATCGGGCGCATGTTGTCTTGGAAACCTGCTATGTATAGCTACCAATAGACAGGAGATGTAGGAATCCTCTAATGATAATCATGACGCAATCACGTCGCGTCAGTGCAGCGTAATCACGTGTCTAGAACGTGCCGCGTCATCAGGCGCGTCACAACTGCGCGTCCCGGTCCCACTATATGACGTGTCAAAAGCATCTAAAATGAGCACAATAAAACATATGAAGCATTGCTACGTGGGAGCACAAAACACGACATATATACCCATAAAAAGTATTTTCAACAGTTGCTAGATCGCTACCACATATGTAGGCTCCTCCCCAAGGGGTGTGGCCTTCATATGGGAAACAATAATGTGTGTTATAACTTTTAAATGTTAATTATTAAAGAATATTAAAGCGATTGGACAAAAAGGTATAGTATATAGTGTATCATGTATATATAGTCATGTTGATAGGCCAATGTCAGCACTAGAGATGAGCGAACGTACTCGTCCGAGCTTGATACTCGGGCGAATATTAGCGTGTTCGGGATGCTCGGTACTCGTAACGAGTACCACGCGATGTTCTGGTTACTTTCAGTTTCCTCTCTGAGACGTTAGCGCGCTTTTCTGGCCAATTGAAAGACAGGGAAGGCATTACAACTTCCCCCTGTGACGTTCAAGCCCTATACCACCCCCCTGCTGTGAGTGGCTGGGGAGATCTGATGTCACCCGAGTATAAAAATCGGCCCCTCCCGCGGCTCGGCTCAGATGCCTTGTGAGTTAGCTGAGGGAAAGTGCTATCGTGCTGGAGCTGCTGTAGGGAGAGCGTTAGGAGTTAGTGTAGGCTTCAAGAACCCCAACGGTCCTTCTCAGGGCCACATCTAATAGTGTGCAGTACTGTGTTAGCACTGTATTTTTTTTTTTTTTCAAAATTGGATCTGCAGAGCATTGCGCCCTGCAATAGGGACAGAAGTGGTGGTTAGGCAGGGAGAGTGTTAGCAGTTAGTGTAGGCTTCAAGAACCCCAACGGTCCTTTCTAGGGCCACATCTATCCGTGTGCAGTACTGTCCAGGCTGCTGTTAGCAGTGTTGCATTTTTTTTTTTTCTTCTCAAAACCGGCTGTGCAGACCATTGCACCCGGCATTAATACTACAGGGATAGAATTGTGTAGGCAGGGCCAGAAGACATACATTATTCATTGAATAGACGCAGTGTGGCTTTTCCTTTGAAAAACAAGGGAAAAAATTCTATTTCGCCTGCCTCTGACAGTCCTCAGGGCTCTGGGTACGTGTGTGCTGCGTGCAGAACGTTAAAAAAAAATCAGACGCAGCCAGCTACGTTTTACTGCAGGCTTGCGCCAATTTTTTTCCTGCATGGTAAATCCCTGATCTGCTGTAGCGAATAACTTTGCATCACTGCAGTTCTCTGACACATTTGCAGGGCCACAACACAGTTATTAAACTTAGTAGTATTCATTGAATACACGCAGTGTGGCTTGTCCTTTGAAAAACAAGGGAAAAAATTCTATTTTGGCTGCAGGCTTGCGCCAATTTTTTTCCTGCATGGGAAATCCCTGATCTGCTGTAGCGAATAACTTTGCATCCCTGCAGTTCTCTGACACATTTGCAGGGCCACAACACAGTTATTAAACTTAGTAGTATTCATTGAATACACGCAGTGTGGCTTGTCCTTTGAAAAACAAGGGAAAAAATTCTATTTTGGCTGCAGGCTTGCACCAATTTTTTTCCTGCATGGGAAATCCCTGATCTGCTGTAGCGAATAACTTTGCATCACTGCAGTTCTCTGACACATTTGCAGGGCCACAACACAGTTATTAAACTTAGTAGTATTCATTGAATACACGCAGTGTGGCTTGTCCTTTGAAAAACAAGGGAAAAAATTCTATTTTGGCTGCAGGCTTGCGCCAATTTTTTTCCTGCATGGGAAATCCCTGATCTGCTGTAGCGAATACCTTTGCATCACTGCAGTTCTCTGACACATTTGCAGGGCCACAACACAGTTATTAAACTTAGTAGTATTCATTGAATACACGCAGTGTGGCTTGTCCTTTGAAAAACAAGGGAAAAAATTCTATTTTGGCTGCAGGCTTGCGCCAATTTTTTTCCTGCATGGGAAATCCCTGATCTGCTGTAGCGAATAACTTTGCATCACTGCAGTTCTCTGACACATTTGCAGGGCCACAACACAGTTATTAAACTTAGTAGTATTCATTGAATACACGCAGTGTGGCTTGTCCTTTGAAAAAAAGGGAAAAAATTCTATCTTGGCTGCAGGCTTGCGCCAATTTCTTTCCTGGCTTGGAAATCACTGGTAATACAGCATGCTGAGGGGTGGAGGTAGGCCTAGAGGACGTGGACGCGGCCGAGGACGCGTAGGCCCAAGTGAGGGTGTGGGCACAGGCCGAGCTCCTGATCCAGGTGTGTCGCAGCCGACTGCTGCGCAATTAGAAGAGAGGCACGTTTCTGGCATCCCCACATTCATCGCCCAATTAATTGGTCCACGCGGGAGACGGTTATTAGAAAATGAGCAGTGTGAGCAGGTCCTGTCGTGGATGGCAGAAAGTGCTTCGAGCAAGCTATCATCCACCCAGAGTTCTGCGCCGTCCAGTGCTGCAAATCCGAATCCTCTGTCTGCTGCTCCTCCTTCCTCCCAGCCTCCTCACTCCACTACAATGACACATGCTCAGGAGCGGGAAGACTCCCAGAAACTGTTCTCGGGCCCCTGCTCAGATTGGGCAGCAGTGGTTCCTCTCCCACCAGAGGAGTTTATCGTCACTGATGCACAACCATTGGAAAGTTCCCGGGGTCCGGGGGAAGAGGCTGGGGACTTCCGGCAACTGTCTCAAGACCTTTCGGTGGGTGAGGAGGACGATGACGATGAGACACAGTTGTCTTGCAGTGAGGTAGTAGTAAGGGCAGTAAGTCCAAGGGAGGAGTGCACAGAGGATTCGGAGGAAGAGCAGCAGGACGATGAGGTGACTGACCCCACCTGGTGTGCAACGCCTACTCAGGACAGGTCTTCAGAGGGGCAGGCAAGGGCAGCAGCAGGGCAGGTTGCAAGAGGCAGTGCGGTGGCCAGGGGTGGAGGCAGGGGCAGACCGAATAATCCACCAACTGTTTCCCAAAGCGCACCCTCGCGCCATGCCACCCTGCAGAGGCCGAGGTGCTCTAAGGTCTGGCAGTTTTTCACAGAGACGCCTGACGACCGACGAACAGTGGTGTGCAACCTTTGTCGCGCCAAGATCAGCCGGGGAGCCACCACCAACAGCCTCACCACCACCAGCATGCGCAGACATATGATGGCCAAGCACCCCACAAGGTGGGACGAAGGCCGTTCACCGCCTCCGGTTTACACCGCTGCCTCTCCCCCTGTGCCCCAACCTGCCACTGAGATCCAACCCCCTCTCAGGACACAGGCACTACCGTCTCCTGGCCTGCACCCACACCCTCACCTCCGCTGTCCTCGGCCCCATCCACCAATGTCTCGCACCGCACAGTCCAGCCGTCGCTAGCGCAAGTGTTGGAGCGCAAGCGCAAGTACGCCGCCACGCACCCGCACGCTCAATTGTTAACCGTCCACATAGCCAAATTTATCAGCCTTGAGATGCTGCCGTATAGGGTTGTGGAAACGGAGGCTTTCAAAGCTATGATGGTGGCGGCGGCCCCGCGCTACTCAGTTCCCAGTCGCCACTACTTTTCCCGATGCGCCGTCCCAGCCCTGCACGACCACGTCTCCTGCAACATTGTACGCGCCCTCACCAATGCGGTTAGTGGCAAGGTCCACTTAACTACGGACACGTGGACAAGCACAGGCGGGCAGGGCCACTACATCTCCCTGACGGCACATTGGGTGAATTTAGTGGAGGCTGGGACAGAGTCAGAGCCTGGGACCGCTCACGTCCTGCCCACCCCCAGAATTGCGGGCCCCAGCTCGGTGGTGGTATGTTCGGCGGTGTATGCTTCCTCCACTAAAGCACCCTCCTCCTCCTCCTCCTCCTCAACCTCTGTCTCTCAATCTAGATGTGTCAGCAGCAGCAGGACGTCGCCAGCAGTCGGTGTCGCGCGGCGTGGCAGCACAGCGGTGGGCAAGCGTCAGCAGGCCGTGCTGAAACTACTCAGCTTAGGAGAGAAGAGGCACACGGCCCACGAACTGCTGCAGGGTCTGACAGAGCAGACCGACCGTTGGCTTGCACCGCTGAGCCTCCAACCAGGCATGGTCGTGTGTGACAACGGCCGTAACCTGGTGGCGGCTCTGCAGCTCGGCAGCCTCACGCACGTGCCATGCCTGGCCCACGTCTTTAATTTGGTGGTTCAGCGCTTTCTGAAAAGCTACCCACGCTTGTCAGACCTGCTCGTAAAGGTGCGCCGGCTCTGCGCACATTTCCGCAAGTCCCACACGGACGCTGCCACCCTGCGCACCCTGCAACATCGGTTTAATCTGCCAGTGCACCGACTGCTGTGCGACGTGCCCACACGGTGGAACTCTACGCTCCACATGTTGGCTAGGCTCTATGAGCAGCGTAGAGCTATAGTGGAATACCAACTCCAACATGGGCGGCGCAGTGGGAGTCAGCCTCCTCAATTCTTTTCAGAAGAGTGGGCCTGGTTGGCAGACATCTGCCAGGTCCTTCGAAACTTTGAGCAGTCTACCCAGGTGGTGAGCGGCAATGCTGCAATCATTAGCGTCACCATTCCTCTGCTATGCATCTTGAGAAGTTCCCTGCAAACCATAAAGGCAGCCGCTTTGCGCTCGGAAACAGAGCCGGGGGAAGACAGTATGTCTCTGGATAGTCAGAGCACCCTCCTGTCTATATCTCAGCGCGTTCAGGAGGAGGGGGAGGAGCATGAGGAGGATGAGGAGGAGGGGGAAGAGACAGCTTGGCCCACTGCTGACGGTACCCATGCTGCTTGCCTGTCATCATTTCAGCGTGTATGGCCTGAGGAGGAGGAGGAGGAGGATCCTGAAAGTGATCTTCCTAGTGCGGACAGCCATGTGTTGCGTACAGGTACCCTGGCACACATGGCTGACTTCATGTTAGGATGCCTTTGTCGTGACCCTCGCGTTACACGCATTCTGGCCACTACGGATTACTGGGTGTACACACTGCTCGACCCACGCTATAAGGAGAACCTTCCCACTCTCATTCCCGAAGAGGAAAGGGGTTCGAGAGTGTTGCTATACCACAGGACCCTGGCGGACAAGCTGATGGTAAAATTCCCATCCGACAGCGCTAGTGGCAGAAGGCGCAGTTCCGAGCGCCAGGTAGCAGGGGAGGTGCGGAGATCGAGCAGCATGTACAGCCCAGGCAGTGCAACAGTCTTTAAGGGCCTGGACAGCTTTATGGCTCCCCAGCAAGACTGTGTCACCGCTCCCCAGTCAAGGCTGAGTCGGCGGGAGCACTGTAAAAGGATGGTGAGGGAGTACGTAGCCGATCGCACGACCGTCCTCCGTGACGCCTCTGCCACCTACAACTACTGGGTGTCGAAGCTGGACACGTGGCCTGAACTAGCGCTGTATGCCCTGGAGGTGCTTGCTTGTCCTGCAGCTAGCGTCTTGTCAGAGAGGGTGTTTAGTGCGGCTGGGGGAATCATCACAGATAAGCGTACCCGCCTGTCAACCGACAGTGCCGACAGGCTAACACTCATCAAGATGAACAAAGCCTGGATTTCCCCAGACTTCTCTTCTCCACCAGCGGACAGCAGCGATACCTAAGCAATATGTAGGCTGCACCCACGGATGGAAGCATAGTTCTCTCTCACCATCCAAAACGGGGACATTTCTGCTTCATCAATCTGTGTATAATATTCCTCCTCCTCCTCCTGCTCCTCCTCCTGAAACCTCACGTAATCACGCTGAACGGGCAATTTTTCTTAGGGCCACAAGGCTCACTCATATAATTTTTCTAAAATTTTTTTATACGTTTCAATGCTCTTAAAAGCGTTGGAACTTTAACTTGAACCAATTTTTCATTAAACTGGGCTGCCTCCAGGCCTAGTTACCACTTAAGCCACATTAACCAAAGCGATTAATGGGTTTCACCTGCCATCTTGGTTGGGCATGGCCAATTTTTACTGAGGTACATTAGTACTATTGGTACACCAATTTTTTTGGGCCCTCACCTACAGTGTAATCATAGCAATTTCTATGTTCTTCGCCTGCACTCATGGTACAGAAAGGTGTGTGGGGTTGGCCTACACTTTAGCTACATAAATGTAACTTGGGCCTTGGCTATACTGCAGCTACTGAAATGGAACTAAGACTGCGCTCCCACTATACTGCTGCTTCGGAATTGTTCCTGGGGCCTGTGTAGGCTGCTACTATTACTTAAATGGAACTTAGACTATGCTCCTCCTATACTGCTGCTTCGGAATTGTTACTGGGGCCTGTGTAGGCTGCTACTATTACTGAAATGGAACTAAGACTGTGCTCCCCCTATAATGCTGCTAGTGATATGTTAGTGGGGCCTGTCCTAATGCTACGGCTGAAATGTTGTGAATTCTGGGCTCTGCCTATACCGCTGCTAATGGTATGTCTCTGGGGTGTGGAAACAGAAGCTTCCCAAAGACATGATGGCGGCGAGGCCATTTCCCACCAAGGCGGTTACTGTTAAGGTGCATATAACCACGGACACGTGGAGAGGACACGTAGTGCCTCAAAAACATCCCCCTCCTCCTCCAACAATGAAAACATTCTTGGCAAATGCCTTTGCATTGGTTCGTCTGGTGGCAGTCCAAGAATTTCACCTTTACCGACACAACAAGAGAGCCCCCCCACCATCCCCCCGCCACGGCCCACTTAATCCTGGCCACATTCCGAAAACCAACAAAATACAACCTTGCTACTAGGTCCGCAGTCACCACCACATTACCACCAACGCGGTTACTGTTAAGGTACATATTACCAGTCTGACTGGGGCATACAGACACCTTGACAGAATGAATAGTGTGTGGCACATAGGTTCCCCATTGCTATGCCCACGTGTGCAGCTCCTGATGGAGGTGGCACAGGATTGGATTTCTCATTGCTTCTGTACAGCATTGTGGGCTATCGCCCCACCACTTTTAAAGAGGGTCGCTGCCTAGCCGTGCCAACCCTCTGCAGTGTGTGCCTGCAGTTCCTCCTCATGGCAGATTCACTTATAAATAGACATGAGGGTGGTGTGGCATGAGGGCAGCTGAAGGCTGCGCAGGGACAGTTTGGTGTGCGCTGTGGACACTGGGTCATGCGGGGGGGAGGGGGGTTGGGCAGCATGTAACCCAGGAGAAGTGGCAGCGGAGTGTCGTGCAGGCAGTGATTGTGCTTTGTTTGAGGTAGTGTGGTGCTTAGCTAAGGTATGCCATGCTAATGAGGGCTTTTCAGAAGTAAAAGTTGTTGGGAGGGGGGGGGGGCACTCTTGCCGGTATTGTGGCTTAATAGTGGGACCTGTGAACTTGAGATGCAGCCCAACATGTAGGCCCTCGCCTGCCCTATCCGTTTCTGTGTCGTTCCCATCACTTTCTTGAATTGCCTAGATTTTCACACATGAAAACCTTAGCGAGCATCGGCGAAATACAAAAATGCTCCGGTCGCCCATTGACTTCAATGGGGTTCGTTACTCGAAACGAACCCTCGAGCATCGCGATAAATTCGTCCCGAGTAACGAGCACCCGAGCATTTTGGTGCTCGCTCATCTCTAGTCAGCACTCATAATATGCATGAATGTCAACATTGCCCACCATACATTCATCAATATGCAAATCATGCTGTAACTTCCGCAAAACTACCACCAATAGTCACAATCATCTTATTACATACAATGATACATCAAAATTTACAATTTGATCACACAATGGTCCAATTTAGCGTAAATTCTTTAGTGCCATGACGACATCATGAATGCACTGTGAAAACATAAAAATACAAATACATAAGTGAGTTAAAATCCATAAAAATGGTGTAGTCAAAGCAGGCAAACACGAAATAATTACAGGAACATATGGGTATTATATGATTCAAACCCTTTGGGGTCATTGCGTCAAGCATGAAAATCCAATATAATTCTTTTTTTAATAATGTTCGCATTCTATCACCTCCTCTAGATGTTTCGGGTACAGCATCAATGATACGGAATTTCAGTTGGCATACAGAATGTCCACTGTCATAAAAATGATGTGGTACTGGCAAATCTAATTTTTTGGTGTGAATCGCACTCTTGTGGCTCGAAATTCTACTCCTCACCTCCTGTGTTGTTTGGCCTACATATTGTAGGCCACACGGGCAGGTGAGTAAGTAGATAACATATGTCGATGAACATGTGTAGCGACCCTTAATATGAAAACTTTTCCCAGTTTGTGAATGGAAAAACTGACTACCCTTGATCATGTTCGAGCAACTGGAACAGCCCAAACATGGGTAACTGCCCACTCTAGTGGGTAAGAAGGTTTTAGATGTCCGAGAGAGGGTTTTTTCATGAGTTGACCGTACCAATTTATCGCGCAGACTAGTGCAGTGTTTGTATGACATAATAGGTTGTTCACGGAATGCATTCGCCTGTGGAGCTAACTGCAATAGTGGCCAATGTCTACGTAAGATAGAAGATACTTGTCTGCTTATAGTAGTAAACGTAGAAACAAAAGGAATACGTTCCTTTTTGTCTGTTCTATTTTGGGGGATTAATAATTCATCCTGCGAGAGTACTCCTGCTCGTTCCATTTTTTCAGTCACTAGATTTGTAGGATAACCACGGTCGAGGAATTTTTTACACATCTCTGTTAGGCGTGTCTCCACATATGCATCATTGGTGACTAGCCTGACCCTTAGAAATTGACTCCATGGAAGTGAGTCAATTGTGGTTTTAGGGTGAAAACTTGTATACTCGAGAAGATTGTTTCGGTCAGTCGGTTTAACCCCTTAGTGACCAAGCCTGTTTGCGCCTTAATGACCAGGCCAAATTTTGCAAATCTGACATGTGTCACTTTAACATGGAAAAACACCAGAAAGGTTTTGCATATCCAAGCGATTCTGACATTGTTTTTTCGCCACATGTTGTGCTTCATTTAGGCGGAAAAAATAGACCGATAGAAATTGTGTTTATTTATTAAAAGCGCCAAAATTGGGAAAATTTTGAAAAAATCGTCATTTTTTCACATTTCCAACTGCAATATCTTAAATATGTGCAAACATAATATAGAAATTTTTGCTAAGATTTATATTTCCACCCGTTTACTTTATTTTGGGCGCACATTGGAAAAACTTTCGTTTTTTTTTAACTATTTAGGAGACGTACAAATTTAACATTACTTTTTAGCATTTTGAGGAACACTTTGTTTTCCTATACCAAGCCGAGATTGGAAAGGCTCATGAGTGTCAGAATAATAGATACCCCCCCAAATGACCTCATTTTAAAAACTACACCCCTTAATGTATTCACTGAGGGGTGTCATGAGTATTTTGACCCCACAGTTTTTTTTCAGGAATTAATTCAATTTAGAGGAGAAAAAGTAAAATTTCATATTTTTGCAAATCTGTCATTTTAAAGACATATTTTTTTCCTATAGTTTACATGAAAATCAGGATTTACACCCCAAAATGGATACCCCTATTTCTCCCGTGTTCAGAAATATACCCATTGTGGTCCTATTGTTATATCTGAGTCCACAACGGGGCCCAAAATGAAAGGAGTAGTCAGTGTCTTTCAAAACAGAAATTTTGCTTGAAGTCCTTTTAGGCCCCATAGCACACATGTAGAGTTCTTGAGCGCCCAAAACCATAGAAAACCCCCACAAATGACCCCATTTTGAAAACTAGACCCCTTAAGGAATTTATCTAGGGGTGTACTGCATATTTTGACCCCACAGTTTTTGAATGAATTCAAACCAAGCAAAAGGAAAAAATTGTGATTTTCGTTTTTTCGGCAATTCTGTCATTTTAAAAACAGCTTTTTTTGTACAGCACACATATGAAGGAAGACTTGCACCCAAAAATGGATACCCCTGTTTGTCCCGTGTTCAGAGACATACCCATTGTGGCCCTAATCTTATGTCTGGATACACAACGGAGCCCAAAATGAAAGGAGCGACCGGTGGCTTTCGGAACACAAATTTTGCTTGAAGTCCTTTTAGGCCCCATTGCCCACTTGTAGAGTTCTTGAGCGCCCAAAACCATAGAGAACCCCCACAAATGACCCCATTTTGAAAACTAGACTCCTTAACGAATTTATCTAGGGGTGTACTGCGCATTTTGACCCCACAGTTTTTGAATAAATTCAAGCAAAGCAAAAGGAAAAAATTTGGATTTTTGTTTTTTTGGCAATTCTGTAATTTTAAAAACAGCTTTTTTTGTACAGCACACATATGAAGGAAGACCTACACCCCAAAATGGATACCCCTGTTTGTGCTGTTTTCAGAAATATACCCATTGTGGCCCTAATCTTATGTCCGCATGCACAACGGGGCCCAAAATAAAAGGAGTAATCGGTGGCTTTCAGAACATAGATTTTGCTTGAAGTCCTTTTAGGCCCCATTGCCCACTTGTAGAGTTCTTGAGCGCCCAAAACCATATAGAACCCCCACAAATGACCCCATTTTGAAAACTAGACCCCTTAACGAATTTATCTAGGGATGTACTGCATATTTTGACCCCACAGTTTTTGAATAAATTCAAGCAAAGCAAAAGGAAAAAAATAGGATTTTCATTTTTTGGGCTATTGTGTCAATTTAAAAACAGTTTTTTTTGTACAGCACACATATAAATGAAGGCTTTCACCCCAAAATGGATACCCCTGTTTGTCCCGTGTTCAGAAACATACCCATTGTGGCCCTAATAGACTTACAGGACCCATGGCTAGGCCTACAATGAAATGAATACCCGTTGGATTTCAGGGTACCACTGAATAAATTTCAGGCCCCATTGCCCACTTATAGAGCCATTGAGCGGCCAAAACTATAAAGAACCCCCTCAAATGACCCCATTTTGAATACTAGACCCCTTAACGAATTCATCTAGGGGTGTACTGCGTATTTTGACCCCACAGTATTTGAATGAATCTAAGCAAAGCAGAAGGAAAAAGTTACGATTTTCAATTTTTTTGGCAATTTTTTCAATTTAAAAACAGTTTTTTTGTACAGTGCACATAGGAATGAAGACGTTCACCCCAAAATGGATACCCCCGTTTGTCCCGAGTTCAGAAACATACCCATTGTGGCCCTAATCTACTTACAGGACGCATGGCAAGGCCTATAAAGGACGGAACACCTGTTGGATTTTAGGGCACAACTGAATAAATTCCAGGCCCCATTGCTTATTTGTACAGAATAAAGATTGACTCCCTAAAAATTCCCCCCTCCCCCTCCACGCCCTTTTTGGCGTTCGCAAATCTTAGATAAAAGTAAAAATGTGAACTGTGTAGTATTTCCGAAGACAGGGGTAATTACGGAGGCTGGTTGGAATGGGCCCATGGGGCAATAAAACCGGGTATCCCCCCCCCTCCTCTCATGCTTTTTGGGGGTATTTCATGACCTCAGTGGCGGGTATGGGGTGTAAAAAGTGGTGTTCCGTGAGTCTCCGTAAGCTTGATGAGGTGCGGCGGTCTCACACAGAAGGCGCTCAACAAGGTGCTCCTGGAACTGCAGGAAAGCGAGCGTTCCCGGGGCTTCTTGTAAAATACGTATCACAGGTAGCGGTCTGAATAACGCCGGGCTCACGCGGGTGCAGGCGGAATCCGCTTGCGGAGGCCCACAGCAGATCCAGCTGTGAGCCCGGCTGTGACCCTGCGTACGGCTGCGTAATGTACTGCGCATAACTGCGTACTCACACAGGCGGTCATGCACAGTACACCTTTGTTTGTATTTCCCGCACCATCGCTTAGCGATGACGCGGGTACCCGCAGCCCGTATACAATGTAGTTGCGTATCGGCTGCGGGTATATCCGCGACCATGGAGCACAATGGGCTCTATGTTGCCGATATCCGCAGTAAAATAGAACCTGCTGCGTTCTCTTTTCTGCGAGTGGATTACGCAATTCTGACCCGCTAATGTGAGCGGAATTGTGTAATCCAATGCGATTGATCTGCGTATTACCACGGATCAGACGCATGCGGAATCCGTCATTCCTATCCGGTCATGTGAGACCGGCCTAAGGTAGATCGCTACCTTTTTATCACGTGACCGGGGACCGCTCAACGAGGCCCCTGGTCACTGCTCCAGGCTCTCTGTGACCGTTGGTCGCTGGGAGCAAGGAGATTTTAAATTTCCTGGGCTCCCTGACTCCTGCGCCTGTGTCCGGCTTTTTGCCGGCAATCGCATGTGCAGAATTCGGGAAGGTCCACGGAGGAAGATTGCGTCGGGATTCAAATACGGAGGCCTCCGGTAAAAAGATTCATCTCCTCTCACCGATCGCATCAGTGAGGGGAGATGAAACTTCAATTTTTTTTTTTTACTTTTACGTGATCGCCATTATTGGATAATGGCGAACACGTGACCAGGAACCGCTCACCGCGGACCCCCATTAAATCTCCATGCTCTTGGCTACGTTTTGTAGCCAGGAGCAGGGAGAATTTAAATTATCCTGGCAATCCACAGCTTTTGCGCATGCGCCCGCCATTTTGGCGACGGGCGCGTGTGCAGAAGCTGTGGTAAGGTCCGCGGATAAATCTGGGGGCCTTAGGTACGTACTTTCATCCTCCCTCACGGATATGATCCATGAGGGGAGATGAAACGTACGCTTTTTAAACTTTTAAAAACTTTTTTTTACTTTTTTTTTTTTTTTACTTTTTTACACTTTTTTCTCACTTTACATGATCACTGTCATCCATTGGATGACAGTGATCATGTCCCCGGTATAATCTCTCTGCTCCTAGCTACACATGGCAGCCAGAAGCAGAGGGATTTTAAATTTCCCGGGGCTCGAGCCCGTCTGTTCACGCGCCCGATGTCAATCATCGGGCGCGCATGCGCAGACGGGGATTCGGGTCCCGGGACATCGGGACACCGCTGAGGACTGGGGGTGAGTATTTTCACCTCCCCTCATGGATCCGATGCATGAGGGGAGGTGAAACTGACTTTTTTAAAACTTTTTTTTAACTTTTTCGCGATCGCCGCTAACCATTGGATAACGGCGATCGCGGTACCGGGGACCGCTCACCGCAGTCCCCGCTGACATCTCCTGCCTCCCGGCTACCTACAGGAGCCGGGAGCCAGGAGATTTTAAATCTCCCGCGCCGCCGGGCCTTCTGCGCATGCGGCTGACGTAATGCCGCCTGGCGCGCACGCGCAGAAGACCGGCTTCGGGCCCCGGAGCGGCAGGAGAGCGGGGAGCAGCGTGCCAGACCTCGGTGAGTAATTTCAGCTGCTCCGATGGATCCGATCCATCAGAGCAGCTGAATCTTTAACTTTTATGTACTTTTATTTACTTTTTTTGCGATCGGCGCTATCCATTGCATAGCGCCGATCGCAATGCCGGGGGGGGGCTCCGAACAGCCCGGGATGACAGCTCCATGCTGTCAGCTACCTGCGGACACCGACAGCATGGAGCTGTCACGTCCACAGCCCGAGGGGCACTATTCTCTGCAGGAAGCATGTTTTTACGTCCTCAGAGAATAGAGCCCACTTCGGGAGGACGTAAAAACACTATGGGCTGGTCGTTAAGGGGTTAATGTAAAGGTCAGTAGAGAAACCGATACTTGTTTTAGTAATTCCTACATCCAAGAATTCTATGCTGCTGTTAGAATATTTCAAAGTAAATTGCAGCTATGGCCTGATGCTGTTGAGCTCTTGATGGAACATCAGTAATTCCTCAACAGAACCCGACCAGACAACGAATATGTCATCGATGTATCGTAGCCAGGAGACTGCCAGCGGCCAATATGCAGATGTGTAGATGAACAGATCTTCAAAGATGCCCATATGAATATTTGCATAACTCGGGGCCATATTGGCCCCCATGGCGGTCCCCTGGCGCTGTCGATAAAACCTCCCACAAAAGGAAAAATAACTCTTGGTGAGTACAAATTCCAAAAGGGTCAAAATTACTTGTTCACATTCAATGGAAACTAGTGCTGATGACATTTTATGTCTAACTGCCTCTAGACCAAGTTCGTGAGAAATTGATGTATAGAGGGCAGTGACATCAAGTGTTGCCAATATTATGTTTTCATGATAAGGAATGGACTTCAATTTGATAAGGAAGTCACTGGTATCCTTCACATAAGAACAATTCCTTGTAGAGTATTCGCGCAGGATATGGTCAAGAAAAATAAAAATATGATTAAACATAGAGTTTCGTCCCGACTAGAGATGAGCGAGCGTACTCGTCCGAGCTTGATAATCATTCGAGTATTAGGGTACTCGAGATGCTCGCTACTCGAGACGAGCACCACGCGATGTTCGAGTCACTTTTATTTCCTTCTCTGAGAAATTTGCGCGCTTTTCTGGCCAATAGAAAGACAGGGAAGGCATTACAACTTCCTCCTGTGACATTCCAGCCCTATACCACCCCCCTGCAGTGAGTGGCTGGGGAGATCAGGTGACACCTGAGTATTAAAATCTGCCCCGCCCGCGGCTCGCCACAGATGCATTCTGACAGAGATCAGGGAATGTGCTGTCTTGCTGTAGCTGCTATAGGGAGAGTGTTAGGTGTTATATTCGTCTTCAAGAACCCCAACGGTCCTTCTTAGGGCCACATCTGACCGTGTGCAGTACTGTTGAGGCTGCTTTTTGCAGTGTTGCACAATTTTTTATTTTTTTTTGTATATCGGGCGTGCAGACCATAGCGTCCTCAGTCTGCAGTCATTTTACAGAGTATAGGGCCAGTACTGCTGAGGCAGGGACAGTGGTACAGGAAAAGAGATATACTGTCTATATAGGCAGTGGGCTTTTTCCAAAAAATTGTAAAAAAAAATCTTTGGGCTGCCTGTGACCGTGTTCAGTTTACTAAGTGTCTGCTGGGGGTATTAGTCGCTACTCGCTAACTATTACCCAGCTAGGTGTTACTGCAGCCTTGCGCATAATTTTTTCTGGCTGCACTGTGCTTTCAATAACCACAGTCATCCTCCAACAGGGAAATCCTTAGGCCGCGGCGGGATTTCCCGCGGGATTTCCGCCACTGAAAGTTTGCATAGGAGTGCATTACAATACGCACTCCTATGCAGACGGCCGCGGTTTGGCTGAGCGAAATCTCGCGCGGCAAACAAACCGCGGCACGTCCTATTTTTGTGCGGGCACGCACTCACCCGGCCGCCGGCTCCGGTCTGCGCATGCATCGGCTGCGCCGCAGCCGGCACATGAAAGAGCCGGGGCCGCTAGGCGCGGGTGAGTACGCGTTCGTCTCTGCAGGCTCTCGGGTCGGGTCCCGCGGCGAGAATTCTCGCTGACGGATCCGACCCACTCGTCTGCAGGCGGCCATATACAGGCTTTATCACAGGCAGTGTGCTTTTTCACAAAAATTGGTAAAGAAATACTATATTTGGGCTGCCTTTGACCGTCTTCAGTTTACTAAGTGTCTGCTGGGGGTAGTAGTCGCTCATTATTACCCAGCTAAGCGTTACAGCAGGCTTGCGCATAATTGTTTCCTGGCTCTGCTGTGCATTCCGTAAGCGAAGTCAGCCTCCAACCACAGGCCAAAAAGCAGCACATTTAATTACAGCGTTCTGTTTCTGCTCTACTCGTAATACACCATGCTGAGGGGTAGGGGTAGGCCTAGAGGACGTGGACGTGGGCGAGGACGCGGAGGCCCAAGTCAGGGTGTGGGCACAGGCCGAGCTCCTGATCCAGATGTATCGCAGCCGACTGCTGCGGGATTAGGAGAGAGGCAAGTTTCTGGGGTCCCCAGAATCATCTCACAATTAATGGGTCCACGCGGTAGACCTTTATTAGAAATTGAGCAGTGTGAGCAGGTCCTGTCGTGGATGGCAGAAAGTGCATCCAGCAATCTATCGACCACCCAGTCTTCTACGCCGTCCACTGCTGCAACTCTGAATCCTCTGGCTGCTGCTTGCTGCTCCTCCTTCCTCCCAGCCTCCTCACTCCATGAAAATGACACATTCTGAGGAGCAGGCAGACTCCCAGGAACTGTTCTCGGGCCCCTGCCCAGAATGGGCAGCAATGGTTCCTCTCCCACCGGAGGAGTTTGTCATGACCGATGCCCAACCTTTGGAAAGTTCCCGGGGTCCGGGGGATGAGGCTGGGGACTTTCGGCAACTGTCTCAAGAGCTTTCAGTGGGTGAGGAGGATGATGGCGATGAGACACAGTTTTCTATCAGTGAGGTAGTAGTAAGGGCAGTAAGTCCGAGGGAGGAGCGCACAGAGGATTCGGAGGAAGAGCAGCTGGACGATGAGGTGACTGACCCCACCTGGTTTGCTAAGCCTGCTGAGGACAGGTCTTCAGAGGGGGAGTCAAGTGCAGCAGCAGGGCAGGTTGGAAGAGGCAATGCGGTGGCCAGGGGTAGAGGCAGGGCCAGACCGAATAATTCACCAACTGTTTCCCAAAGCGCCCCCTCGCGCCATGCCACCCTGCAGAGGCCGAGGTGCTCAAAGGTGTGGCAGTTTTTCACTGAGAGTGCAGACGACCGACGAACTGTGGTGTGCAACCTTTGTCGCGCCAAGATCTGCCGGGGAGCCACCACCACCAGCCTCACCACCACCAGCATGCTCAGGCATATGATGGCCAAGCACCCCACAAGGTGGGACGAAGGCCGTTCACCGCCTCCGGTTTGCACCACTGCCTCTCCCCCTGTGCCCCAACCTGCCACTGAGATTCAACCCCCCTCTCAGGATACAGGCACGACCGTCTCCCGGCCTGCACCCACACCCTCACCTCCGCTATCCTCGGCCCCATCCAGCAATGTCTCTCAGCGCAGCGTCCAGACGTCGCTAGCGCAACTGTTTGAGCGCAAGCGCAAGTACGGCGCCACGCACCCGCATGCTCAAGCATTAAACGTGCACATAGCCAAATTGATCAGCCTGGAGATGCTGCCGTATAGGCTTGTGGAAACGGAGGCTTTCAAAAACATGATGGCGGCGGCGGCCCCGCGCTACTCGGTTCCCAGTCGCCACTACTTTTCCCGATGTGCCGTCCCAGCCCTGCACGACCACGACTCCAGCAACATTGTACGCGCCCTCACCAATGCGGTTACTGGCAAGGTCCACTTAACAACGGACACGTGGACAAGCACAGGCGGGCAGGGCCACTATATCTCCCTGACGGCACATTGAGTGAATTTAGTGGAGGCTGGGACCGAGTCATTGCCTGGGACCGCTCACGTCCTACCCACCCCCAGAATTGCGGGTCCCAGCTCGGTGCTGGTATCTGCGGCGGTGTATGCTTCCTCCACTAAACCACCCTCCTCCTCATCCTACGCAACCTCTGTCTCGCAATCAAGATATGTCAGCAGCAGCACGTCTCCAGCAGTCGGTATCACGCAGCGTGGCAGCACAGCAGTGGGCAAGCGTCAGCAGGCCGTGCTGAAACTACTCAGCTTAGGAGAGAAGAGGCACATGGCCCACGAACTGCTGCAGGGTCTGACAGACCAGACCGACCGCTGGCTTTCGCCGCTGAGCCTCCAACCGGGCATGGTCATGTGTGACAACGGCAGTAACCTGGTGGCGGCTCTGCAGCTCGGCAGCCTCACGCACGTGCCATGCCTGGCCCACGTCTTTAATTTGGTGGTTCAGCGCTTTCTGAAAAGCTACCCACGCTTGTCAGACCTGCTCGGATAGGTGCGCCGGCTCAGCGCACATTTCCGCAAGTCCAAGACGGACGCTGCCACCCTGCGCACCCTGCAACATTTGTTTAATCTGCCAGTGCACCGACTGCTGTGCGACGTGCCCACACGGTGGAACTCTACGCTCCACATGTTGGCCAGGCTCTATGAGCAGCGTAGAGCTATAGTGGAATACCTATTCCACACGGGCGTAGTGGGAGTCAGCCTCCTCAATTCTTTACAGAAGAGTGGGCCTGGTTGGCAGACATCTGCCAGGTCCTTGGAAACTTTGAGGAGTCTACCCAGATGGTGAGCGGGGATGCTGCAATCATTAGCGTCACCATTCCTCTGCTATACCTCTTGAGAAGTTCCCTGCAAAGCATAAAGGCAGACGCTTTGCGCTCGGAAACGGAGGCAGGGGAAGACAGTATGTCGCTGGATAGTCAGAGCACCCTCATGTCTATATCTCAGCATGTTGAGGAGGAGGAGGAGCATGAGGAGGAGGGAGAAGAGACAGCTTGGCCCACTGCTGAGGGTACCCATGCTGCTTGCCTGTCATCCTTTCAGCGTGTATGGCCTGAGGAGGAGGAGGAGGAGGAGGAGGATCCTGAAAGTGATCTTCCTAGTGAGGACAGCTGTTACTATGCAGGGCGGCGCAGGGTGCTGCGGTCAGCGCGTGCCACCCCGGCGTCGGCTCCGGCGCCCTGGAGCCCTGACGTCAGGCCCCTCCCGGCGACGTGGAACTGCTAGTGCGCGGAAGTGTGGGCGTGTCCGCCCGTAGGGCGCCGCCCGCACTCCCCCACCTCTCTTGTGCTGTAGTGGGGGAGCGGGCTCCTCCCACTCTCCGCTCCAGGGCGGAGTCTTTCGTTTATAAGGCTGGCAGTGACCTGAGCTAACTGCCAGTTATTTGGTTCTGTTAGCCTCTAGTCAGGTCTGTCTCAGTCTGCTCTAGTTGCTAGTTGCTAGTCAGTGTCCTTCCAGTTTGCCTGTGAGCTCCATCTCTAGCCTTGCTCTGCCTTGTAAGTCCTGTTGGTCTGTTCCACCTGCCTCCTCTGTCGGCACTCTGTCCCCCCATTAGGTAGTTCTCATCGTGTCAGTCGCCAGGTCCCTAGCCAGGGCAGGGACCGCCGTCCAGTTGTCCGCCTGGGGTTAGCCAGGGCCGAGGCAAGTAGGCAGGGACAGTGGGGTGCGGGAAGATCAGGGCACCCCACCTGGCGCTCGGGGGGCAGAGTGCCGTAACAACAGCCTTGTGTTGCGTACAGGTACCCTGGCACACATGGCTGACTACATGTTAGGATGCCTTTCTCGTGACCCTCGCGTTACACGCATTCTGGTCACTACGGATTACTGGGTGTACACACTGCTCGACCCACGGTATAAGGAGAACCTTTCCACTCTCATACCTGAAGAGGAAAGGGGTTCGAGAGTGATGCTATACCACAGGACCCTGGCGGACAAACTGATGGTAAAATTCCCATCCGACAGCGCTAGTGGCAGAAGGCGCAGTTCCGAGGACCAGGTAGCATGGGAGGCGCGGATATCAGGCAGCATGTACAGCGCAGGCAGGGGAACACTCTACAAGGCCTTTGCCAGCTTTCTGGCTCCCCAGCAAGACTGTGTCACCGCTCCCCAGTCAAGGCTGAGTCGGCGGGAGCACTGTAAAAAGGATGGTGAGGGAGTACGTAGCCAATCGCATGACCGTCCTCCGTGACGCCTCTGCTCCCTACAACTACTGGGTGTCGAAGCTGGACACGTGGCCTGAACGTACGCTGTATGCCCTGGAGGTGCTTGCTTGTCCTGCAGCTAGCGTCTTGTCAGAGAGGGTGTTTAGTGCGGCTGGGGGAATCATCACGGATAAGCGTACCCGCCTGTCAACTGACAGTGCCGACAGGCTTACACTCATAAAGATGAACAAAGCCTGGATTTCCCCAGACTTCTCTTCTCCACCGGCGGAGAGCAGCGGAACCTAAAGATTCTTTTCGCTGCAACCATAGACAAAAGCACTCTTCTCTATCACCGGGAAAACGGGGCATTTATCTTTCTCAATCTGTCTCTGACATTAGTCCTCCTTCTGCTCCTCCTCCTTCAGAAACAACATGTCATTGCGCTGAACGGCCAATTTTTCTGCAGCCCAAAAGGCTCATCTACATCTACCAATTTTTTTAACAATTTTTTAAAGTTTCAAAAGTATTGAGACTTTAACATGAACCAATTTTTTCAACAGGGATGCCTCCAGGCTCTGTTACAAATTAAGCAACAGTGAGCTGTATCTTTAAAAAAATGTTTTTGGGTTTCACCTGCCCTCTCGGTTGATACATTTTTCAGAGGTACACTTGTACTCTTGGTACACTAATTTTTGGGACGCACATCTACACTCTTATCCATCTAATTTTTCCTATACTCTTACTACAGAAATTTTACTGGGGTCTGCCTGCCTGCCTATACTTCTGCTGCAAGTTAGTTACAGGGGTCTGCCTATACTGCTGCCACTTACATGTTACAGGGGTCTGCCTATACTGCTGCCACTTGAATATTACAGGGATCTGCCTATACTTCTGCAACGCAAATCTTACAGGGTTCTTCCTATACTGCCGCCACAAGGATGTTACTGGGGTCTGCCTATACTGCTGCCCCGTTAATTTTACTGGGGTTTGCCTATACTGCTGCCACAAGGATGTTACTGGGGTCTGCTAATACTGCTGCCACGTTAATGTTACAGGGGTCTGCTTATACTGCTGCTACAAAAATGATTCAGGGGTCTGCTTATACTGCTGCAACAGAAATGTTACTGGGGTCTGCCTATACTTCTACTACAGACATGTTACATGGGTCTGCCTTTGCTTCTGCTGCATAAATGTTACAGGGGTCTGCTTATACTGCCGCTACAGAAATGTTACAGGGGTCTGCCTATACTGTTGCTTCATAACTGTTACTGGGGTCTGCCTATACTTCTGCCACGTAAATGTTACAGGGGTCTGCATGTACTGCTGCTACACAAATGTTACAGGGGTCTGCCAATACTGCAGCTAAATAAATGTTACAGGGGTCTGCCTATACTTCTGCTAATAATGTTAATGAAATAGTGAAGGCAGCAGATCAAAGTGCAAAACAATGAGGTTTCTTTATTTCCTCCACAGACATCACTATCAAACCGGCCGACAAGGGCGGCGCGGTGGTAGTGATGGATTCTGTCAAGTATGAACAGGAGATATATAGACAGCTAAATGATACAACTGTATATGAACTATTGACATGCAATCCCACTGATAACTACCAGATGGAATTGAGAAGTATCCTAAATGAGGCCCTCTGTGAAGGCAATATTGATTTAGCCTTATCAAAGTATTTGTATATACAACATCCAAATATACCTACTATATACGTATTACCTAAAATACATAAACATCTCACTGAGCTTCCTGGACGCCCAATTGTGTCGGGACTAGAGATGAGCGAGCACCAAAATGCTCGGGTGCCCGTTACTCAAGTCGAACTTTCCGCGATGCTCAAGGGTTTGTTTCAAGTAACGAACCCCATTGAAGTCAATGGGCGACTCAAGCATTTTTGTATATCGCCGATGCTCGCTAAGGTTTTCATTTTTGAAAATCTGGGAAATTCAAGAAAGTGATGGGAACGACACAGAAACAGATAGGGCAGGCGAGGGGCTACATGTTGGGCTGCATCTCAAGTTCCCAGGTCCCACTATTAAGTCACAATAGCCGCAAGAGTGCCCCCCTCACAACAATTTTTACTTCTGAAAAACCCTCATTAGCAAGGCATACCTTAGCTAAGCACCACACTACCTTCAACAAAGCGCAATCACTGCCTGTGGGACACACCGCTGCCACTTCTCCTGGGTTACATGCTGCCCCCCCCCCCCCCCCCCCACACGACCCTGTGTCCACAGCGCACACCAAAGTGTCCCTGCGCAGCCTTCAGCTGCCCTCATGCCACACGCTGGCCTCATGCCACACCACCCTCATGTCTATTTATAAGTGCGTCTGCCATGAGGAGGAACCGGAGGCACACACTGCAGAGGGTTGGCAGGGCCAGGCAGCGACCCTCTTTAAAAGAGGTGGGGCGATAGCCCACAATGCTGCACAGAAGCAATGAGAAATCCAATCCTGTGCCACCTCCATCAGGAGCTGCACACGTGGGCATAGCAATGGGGAACCCATGTGCCACACACTATTCATTCTGTCAAGGTGTCGCATAGCTCAATCGACACTGCAAGGGGAAAGCCGTCTGCCCTCTGCCCCCTACACAAGTCAGTCAGTGTCTTTGTGCCAGACAGGTCAAACACCGCGATGGGAGCTAAGTTTGCACCAATAGCATAGGTGGGTCCTAGGAAACCCAAGACATGAACCAAAAATTGATCTGACCGGCCAAACATGGCAGACTTTCACCATGCCCACGACATAGGCCTCGGCCCACAGCTTCAGCAATCCTAGGCAGAAAGCGGACTTTCACTGCATCCAGGACATAGGCCTCTGCACAAACCCTCAGTAATTGCGGGCCTACAGCGGACTCCAATGCTAGCGCAGCTGTGCACGTCTCATTAGCGCTGTATTGCTCCTGTAGTTTGTCCCAATGCAGTGCCCCAGATAGTAGAGCTAACATCAGATTAAATACAGGTGGGCTTTGGCCCACACTGCATGCCCCAGTCAGACCGGGGTTTTTTATAAATAGTCACAGGCACAGGTACAACTCCGCAATGGGAATTCCGTGTGCACCCACAGCATGGGTGGCTCCCTGGAACCCACCAGCGGTACATAAACAAATCCCATTGCATTGCCCAGCACAGCTGAGGTAACGTCAGATTAAATGCAGGTGGGCTTCGGTCCACACTGCATGCCCCAGTCTGACCGGGGTTTTTAATACATAGACACAGGCAGGTACAAATCCCTAATGTGAAGTCCGTGTGGACCCAAAGCATGGGTGGCTCCCTGGATCCCACCAGCGGTACATAAACAAATCCCATTGCAGTGCCCTGCTCAGCAGAGCTAACGTCAGATACAATACAGGTGTGCTTCGGCCCACAGTGCATGCCCCAGTCAGACTGGTAATATGTACCTTAACAGTAACCGCGTTGGTGGGAATGTGGTGGCGACTGTGGACCTAGTAGCACGGTTTTATTTAGTTGGTTTTCAGAATGTGGCCAGGATTAAGTGGGCCGTGGCGGGGGGACGGGGGGGGGGGCTCTCTTGTTGTGTCGGTAAAGGTGAAATTCTTGGACTGCCACCAGACGGACCAGTGCAAAGGTATTTGCCAAGAATGTTTTCATTGTTGGAGGAGGAGGGGGATGTTTTTGAGGCACTACGTGTCCTCTCCACGTGTCCGTGGTTATATGCACCTTAACAGTAACCTCGTTGGTGGGAAATGGCCTCGTCACCATCATGTCTTTGGGAAGCCTCCGTTTCCACACCCCAGTGACATAGCATTAGCAGTGGTATAGTCAGAGCCCAGAATTAGTAACATTTCAGCGGTAGCATTAGGGACAGGCCCCAGTAACATATCACTAGCAGCATTATAGGAGGAGCACAGTATTAGTTCCATTTCAGTAATAATAGCACTCAAGACAGGCCCCAGTAACAATTCCGAAGCAGCAGTATAGGGGGAGCACAGTATTAGTTCCATTTCAGTAATAGTAGCAGTCTAGACAGGCCCCAGGAACAATTCCGAAGCAGCAGTATAGGGGGAGCACAGTCTTAGTTCCATTTCAGTAATAGTAGCACTCAAGACAGGCCCCAGTAACAATTCCAATGCAGCAGTATAGGGGGAGCACAGTCTTAGTTCCATTTCAGTAGTAGTAGCAGTCAAGACAGGCCCCAGTAACAATTCCAAAGCAGCAGTATAGGGGGAGCACAGTCTTAGTTCCATTTCAGTAGTAGTAGCAGTCAAGACAGGCCCCAGTAACAATTCCAAAGCAGCAGTATAGGGGGAGCACAGTCTTAGTTCCATTTCAGTAATAGTAGCACTCAAGACAGGCCACAGTAACAATTCCAAAGCAGCAGTATAGGGGGAGCACAGTCTTAGTTCCATTTCAGTAATAGTAGCACTCAAGACAGGCCACAGTAACATTCCCGTTGCAGCAGTTTAGGGAGATAACAGTCTCTTTCACATTTCAGTAATTGCAGTATAGACAAGGCCCCAGTTACATTTATGTAGCAAAAGTGTAGGCCAACCCCACACACCTTGCTGTAGCATGAGTGCAGGCGAAGCCCATGAAAATTACTAGGATTACACTGTAGGCGAGGGCCCCAAAAAATTGGTGTACCAACAGTACTAATGTACCTCAGAAAAATTGCCCATGCCCAACCAAGAGGGCAGGTAAAACCCATTAATCACTTTGGTTAATGTGGCTTAATTTGTAACTAGGCCTGGAGGCAGCCCAGTTAAAATAAAAATTGGTTCAGGTGCAAGTTTGAACGCTTTAATGAGAATTGAAACGTATAAACATTGTTTACAAAAGTAATATGACTGAGCCTTGTGGGCCTAAGAAAAATTGCCTGTTCGGCTTGATTACGTGAGGTTTCAGGAGGAGGAGGATGAATATAATACACAGATTGATGAAGCTAAAAGGTCCCCGGTTTTTATGGTGATAGAGAACGATGCTTCCATCCGCGGGTGCAGCCTACGTATTGTTTAGGTACCGCTGCTGTCATTCAGCTCAGAGCTGCCCCTGATTGGTCCCTGCGCTGAGCCAATCAGAGGCAGCACTCACTCACCCATTCAGGAATTCATGAATGGGTGAGTGAGAGCTGCCTCTGATTGGTCAGCCTGTGACCAATCAGAGGCAGCTCATTCAGCAGGCGGGGATTTTAAATCCCCACCTGCTGAATACTACAGAAAGCAGTTCAGGAGAACTGCCGGCCAGACGCAGCTGAACTCCGGCTGCAGCGGAATGGTGAGTATACTTTTTTTATTTTATTTTTACACATTTCAGGATGATTTTCAGGTAAGGGCTTATATTTTTAAGCCCTTCCCGAAAATTCATCCCACGCTCGCCGGCAGCACATTGCTTTCAATGGAGCCGGCTGTATTGCCGGCTCCATTGAATTCAATGGGCTAACATCGTTCTTCTCTGCCACAGCTGTTACAGCTGTGGCAGAGAAGAACGATTGTTATGCTGACAGTGCGCGCGGGGGGGGGGGGGGTCTCACTCTTGCCACTATTGTGGCTTAACAGTGAGACCTCGGAGCCCAAATTGCAGCCCTGCATGTTGCTCCTCTCCTGCTCTATCCATTTCTGTGTTTTTTACATGACTTTGGTGATTTGCTAAGATTTTCACAAATGAAAACCTTAGCGGAGCACCAGTCATATACAAAAATGCTCGAGTCGCTCATTGACTTCAATGGGGTTCGTTACTCGAAACGAACTCTCGAGCATCACTGAAAGTTCGACTCGAGTAACGAGCACTCGAGCATTTTGGTGCTCGCTCATCTCTAATGCTTGTATTGTTCCCTAATGTTTTTATACATGGTTATTTGGTCACCCCTTAATCGCCTTTTTTCCAGTGTGAATAATTCCAATTTTCATAGCCTTTCTGGGTATTTCAGGCCTCCCATTATGTTAATTAATTTAAATGCCCATCCTTGTACAGCCTCAAGCACTGCAATGTATTTCCTGAGCACTGGTGTCCAGAACTGTACACAGTATTCCATGTGAGGCCTGACAAGTGCCTTGTATAATAGAAGAATAATGTTCTCATCTCTATATCTCTTTTAATGCACACCGAGACTTAATTTGCTTTTGCAGCAGCTGCCTGACATTGATTACTCCAGTCAACCAGTAGCCCCAGGTCTTTTTTCATTTCACTTTTCCCTAGCAGTACGCTATTTAGCATATATTGGATACATCCATATGTCCAGCCCATGTGCATAAACTTATAATTATCAATATTGAACTTCATTTGCCATTTTTCTACCCAAACTACCAGCTTATCTAGGCCCATTTGCAGCCGTACATTGTCCTCCGTTGTATTAATTATCTTGTATAATTTTGTATTGTCAGCAAATATTGATATTTTACTGTGCAGTCTCCATTATCAGATCATTGATAAATATATTGTACAGAATGGGGCATAATACTGAACATGGTTGCACCCCGCTAGCAAAGGTAGCAGAATCAGAGTACAAACCATTTATTAGCACCCTCTGCTTTCCATCTCCGAGCCAGTTCTTTATCCAACTGCATTTTTTTAAGTTTTCACCTAGACCAAGCTGTCTTTATAATATATTGACTTATTATGCTGCACAGTGTCAAATGTTTTAGAAAAACAGAGATATATGACATAAATAGACTCTCCCAGGCAAGCCTAAAACTTACTTCCTTGTAGAAGCTGATCAAATTGGTTTGACCCCTTATGAACCCATGCTGAGGTGAAGATATACCATTGTTTTTCTTGAGGCATCTCTCAGAAAACCTTTGAGTATTTTTACAATTATTGAAGTGAGACTTACCGGCTTGTAGTTACCAGGCTCTCTTCTTGATTCCTTTTTGTATATTGGAGCCACAATAGCAATTTGGCAATCCAGTGATACAACTGCAGTCTTATAGAATCCCTAAATATAAAAATGGCCTGTTTATCACGTCACTTGGTTCCCTTAGAACCTTTGGATGCATTCCATTCGGGCATGGCAATTTATCGCTTTTATTCTCATTTAACCGGGTCTGCACTAGCTCCTTCATTAGGCTGGTGATATTTAGTGTGTGTGTGTGTGTGTGTGTGTGTGTGTGTGGCATTATTTTATCTCCTTGCACTTTTCCTTAGTGAATATACGTGAGAAAAACAACTATTTAATAGATTTGCCTTCTCTCACATCATCTTATAAGGTTTTTCCTGCATTATTTGTTAGTGGGTCAGTGTCTTCAGTGCATATCCTTTTACCATTTATATAATTCAAAAATAGTTTAGGGTGATTTTTGCTTTCTTTAGCAATCAGTCTCTGCCTCCTCCTTGGACATTTTTATTTTTTCCTTACATAATTTGTTGTTTTTTTCCCCTATTTTCAGCGCTTTCCACTGCTTTCTTGTTTCAATAATTTAAATTCTTTCTTTTCGCTTACTGCCCCCCTTACAGTGTTCTCGAGCTACATTGGTTTCCTTCTACTTTTATCTAGATTTTTATTTTTAAAGAATATGAACTGCTCAGATGAGCTAATTAGGATGTCTTTAAACTTCTCCCATTTGTCGCCTGTACTGTTATTTTTGATGACCTTGTCCTAATTAATGTTGCCAAGAGTAATTCTGAGCTGATCAAATTCACTGATAAGGCTTCCTATTGAATGACAGCTGGAAATTAATTATATTGTGGTCATTATTTCCCAAATGTGTCCCTAAACCTGCATCCCATGATTCTGTTCCGTTTGTTAGTCAATAATAAGTTCAGATTGGCCCTCCCTCTAGTTGGCTCCTCTACCAGTTGGATAAGGTAGTTATCTTTATTTGTACTCAAGAACTTATCGCTTTTGTGAGATTTGCCAGTTTTGTTTTCCCATATTACATCTGCATAATTAAAATATCCAATAATAATTGGACCCCCATTCCCATTGCATCACTTTCTACACTGTCGTCCCCCCAATTACTATTTTGCACTCTCCCCAGTCCCTAGTTTAAACACTTCTCCAGCCTTCTAGCCATCTTCTGACCCAGCACAGCTGCACAGTTTTCCATTGACCTGCAGCCCTGTAGAGCCTGTAGCCAACAACAGTCAGTGCAGTTCTTTAGGAACCCAAATCCCTCCTTCCTACACCAACGCTGGAGCTACTTGTTTACCTTCCTAATCTCCCGCTGCCTTTCTGGTGTGGCTCATGGTATAGATTGTATTTCTGAGAAAACTACCTTGGAGGTCCTCACCCTAAGCTTGCATCTTCTACAGCTAGCGCTGTCAGATGGAAACCTTAGCATCACTTTTTCCACCAGGGCACTGTGGTATTGCATCACTCTTGTACTCCTTTCCTCTTCGGGAATGAGAGTGGAAAGGTTCTCCTTGTACCGTGGGTCGAGAAGGGTGTACACCCAGTAATCCGTGTTGGCCAGAATGCGTCTAACGCGAGGGTCACGGGAAAGGCAGCCTAACATGGAGTCCCAGTATGCAACACATTGCTGTCCTTACTAGGAGGATGCTTCTCCTCCTCTTCAGCCCATACACACTGAACAAATGAGAAGGAAGCAGCATGGGTACCCTCTGCAGTGTGGGCAGCAGTCTCTTTCCCCTCCTCCTCCTCCTCCAAAACGAGCTGAGATACAGACGAGAGGGTGGTCTGGCTATCAAGCGACATACTGTCATCCCCCGTCTCCTGTTCTAACTGCAAAGCATCTGCCTTTATGCTTAGCAGTGGAATGGTAACACTAATGATGGCCGCAGCGCAGCTCATCATTTGTGTGGACTCTTCAAAGTTTCCAAGAACCTGACAGATGTCTGCCATCCATGCCCATTCCTCTATGAAGAACTGTGGAGGCGCTACCAACTGTTGGCGATGTGCTAGCACTTCTTAATTGAGAGGTGGAGGTGGCAGAGGAGGAGGAGTGGAGGGTTTGGAGGAGGTGGCATAATACAATGGAGAAACCATCACCGAGGTAGGACCCGCTATCCTCGGTGTAGGTTGCACGTAAGCGGTCCCAGGCTCTCACTGGGTCCCAGTCTCAACCAAGTTCACCCAATGGACCGCCAGGGAGATGTAGTGTCCCTGCCCGCCAGCACTTGTCCACGTGTCTGTTGTTAAGTGGACCTTCCCAGTAACCGCTTTGCTGAGGGCACAGTTTATGTTGCGGGAGATGTGCTGGTGTAGGGCTGGGACGGCACAGTGGGAAAAATAGTGGCAACTGGGCACCGAGTACTGAGGGACCGCTATGGCCATCGTGCTGCGGAAAACCTCCATTTCCACTAGCCTGTATGGCAGCATCTCCAGGCTGATTAATTTGGCAATGTGCACGTTTAAAGCTTGTGCATGCGGGTGGGTGGCAGTGTATTTCCACTTTTGCTCTAATGCATGCGTTAGCGACAGATGAACGCTGCGCTGGGAGACATTGCTGGAGGCCGTTGAGGACTGTGGAGGTGAGGGTGTGATTGCAGGCCAGGAGGCGCTCGTGCCTGCGTACTGGGAGTGGGATTGGATCTGTGTGCCAGGTTGTGGCACAGGGGAAGAGGCAGTGGTATGACCCGGAGGCGGTGAACGGCCTTTGTTCCACCTCATGGGCTGCTTGGCCATCATATGCCTGCGCATGCTGGTGATTGTGAGGCTGGTATTTGTGGCTCCCTGGCTGATCTTGGTGCCGCACAGCTTGTACACCACTGTTTATCGGTCGTCGGCGCTCTCACAAAAAACATCCGCACCTTTGAAGACCTCTACCTCTGCAAGGAGGCTTGCCGAGAGGGGGTGCTGTGGGAAACAGTTGGGGGATTATTTGCTCTGGCCCTGTCTCTCCCCCTGGCCACCCCACTGCCTCTTCCAACCTGTCCTGCTGCCGCAGTTGCCTCCCCCTCTGAAGCCCTGTCTTCTGTAGGCTTAACAAGCCAGATGGGGTCAGTCACCTCATCGTCCAGCAGCTCTTCCTCTGAATCCTCTGTCCCATCCTCCATCGGACTTACTGCCCTTACAACAACCTCACTGACAGACAACTGTGTCTCATCATCCTCATCCAAAAAAAGCTCTTGCCAGAAGTTGCCAGAAGTCCCCAGCCTCATCACCCGGACTCTGGGAAATTTCCAAAGATTGGGCATTGGTAACGACAAACTCCCAAGGTGGGTGAGGGACCATTTTTTTCTGACTCAGGGCAGGGACCGGAGAACAGTTCCTGGGAGTCTGCCTCTTCAGAATCTCTCTTTTTCATGGAGTGAGGAGTCTGGGAGGAAGGAGGAGTAGCTTAAGGATTTAGAGGTTCAGTCCCTAGGCCGGTAGGAGTGGACTGCGTGGAAGAGTGGGTGTTTGATAAATTGTTCGATGCGTTATCCGTGATCCCCGACAGGACCTGATCGCACTGTTGTGCTTGTAATAAAGGTCTATGTAAATTCAGGCTTTTCAGGCGGAACGTATACAAAAAAATGTATAGCGTGACAACACATTGAGCACAGATTCTTGAGATCCCAAAAGATGTTACAATGTGGTCAACAGGAGTCACTGATCTTCCTTTCCACCAGTCAGTGACATTGACCCCTATAATAAATGAATGCATCACCAGTCCGGCTATGAGAGCAATCTGTGCCAGAGCTAGGAGACCCAGATACTGGACATCAATGTCACCTTCTGTGGAATCAGCCATCTCTGCTGTGTGTGAGGATCCTAGTAACATAAATAGGTTAAATAACAAACCATTTCTGTTTAGTCAAATATTAAGCGATTTACATTTTGAATGCAAACTACATCACAGACTCCGAGCTAAAGTTACGCAAATCACCTGTCATAACTCTCTGTACCTCTGTATAAACAAGACGTGAGAACTCATTTATCAGAGTTACTGTTCTGAAAAAAAATGAACTAGAACGAGAAGGAAATGTTGCTGATGTAGCAGCTGAAGTTTGATGTTGGGAATGCTGAGTTGATCTTTCATGGATGCTGACAAGTTATATAAATGAGTTGACTTCAGGTGTTATGAGCTGCATTTTGACTCCTGGCAAGCAGTGTTACTCATCATGATCGGCCGGTGAAGAAAATTGGGCTTATTTTCTTTTTTTGAACAATAGATTTTTATTGTAATTGAGTAAATAGAGTACAAGAGAAAATGTAAACATTGATATACAAGTTAATATCTTCGTAGGTAATATGACTTAAATCGTTACAAACATAAGATAAGGTAGATATAAGGTAAAAACATAAGGTAGATAAATCGGGCTGATTTTTGCAAAATAAGATCAGATCAAGCAGATGTTTTTGGTGCAGTCAATCAGCAGCAGAGCGCCTTGATGATGTCAGAAAATTTGTCCTTCACAGCACTTTAATTTGATGCCTGCGTCACATTATCCAGCCATATCTAGTCACATGAACATGACCTCAGCAGTGACAGCAATAACGTGCATCATATGACTGTAGTTTCTCTTAGGCTGGCTGTACACAGGTGGATTGGATTCCGCATGTGCAATCCCACAGTGAGATTTGACCTTATACCAGCTAGCATCCACACATACCTGCTTTCTGAAAATCTTATCTGTACTGCAGATGATCCGTACAGCGAGCCGTCAGACATGTGAAGAACAGTTATCTTTTCTTAAACCTCTGCTTTTCCCTCATCATTGCATAGCGATGACATGGAATCCGCAACCCTTCCACAATGTCATTGCAGAAGGTCCGCGGATTAGACGTCTTTTCTTTACTTCAACATGTTATGGGCAGTATTTGCTGCGGAATTCAGAGGCGGATGCCCACCCCGGATCCCACAATGCAAATGCGCCCATGTGCAGGCAGCCTTACGGTTTATGAGCGCCATCTCTAATACTTTATATATAAAAGTATTCCAATCAAGCAACCCACCTACTTAAAAAAGCAGTTAGCTATGCCTCCGAAACTTGTGCATAGCTATCTTGATGAATCCACCATGAGCTACTATCTTTTGGAATAAAGAATCTCTAAACCAACTACCTGCATCTTGGGCGCCTAAGTAAAGGTTATCACAAACAAACTTGGACATAGAGGAATTCTGCCTTAAACAGACGTGGCATGACTAATTTGCACTTAATACACTATCAGAACAGGATGAGCAGAGGAGTAAATGATTAATTAGTCCACTAATAAGGGATTTTTAGAGATGAGCGAGCACCAAAATGCTCGGGTGCTCGTTACTCGAGACGAATTTTTCGTGATGCTCGAGGGTTCGTTTCGAGTAACGAACCCCATTGAAGTCAATGGGCGACCGAGCATTTTTGTATTTCGCCGATGCTCGCTAAGGTTTTCATGTGTGAAAATCTGGGCAATTCAAGAAAGTGATGGGAACGACACAGCAACGGATAGGGCAGGCGAGGGGCTACATGTTGGGCTGCATCTCAAGTTCACAGGTCCCACTATTAAGCCACAATACCGGCAAGAGTGGGCCCCCCCCCCCCCCTCCCAACAACTTTTACTTCTGAAAAGCCCTCATTAGCATGGCATACCTTAGCTAAGCACCACACTGCCTCCAACAAAGCACAATCACTGCATGCATGACACTCCGCTGCCACTTCTCCTGGGTTACATGCTGCCCAACCCCCCCCCCGCACGACAGTGTCCACAGCGTACACCAAATTGTCCCTGCCCAGCCTTCAGCTGCCCTCATGCCACGCCACCCTCATGTCTATTTATAAGTGCGTCTGCCAGAGGGAAAGCAGGCACACACTGCAGAGGGTTGGCATGGCTAGGCAGCGACCCCCCCATAAAAGGGGCGGGCCGATAGTCCACAATGCTGTACAGAAGCAATGAGAAATCCAATCCTGTGCCACCTCCATCTGGAGCTGCACACGTGGGCATAGCAATGGGGAACCTATGTGCCACACACTATTCATTCTGTCAAGGTGTCTGCATGGCCCAGTCAGACCGCGGTTTTTTATAAATAGTCACAGGCAGGTACAACTCCGCAATGGGAATTCCGTGTGCACCCACAGCATGGGTGGCTCCCTAGAAACCACCGGCGGTACATAAAAATATCCCATTGCATTGCCCATCACAGCTGAGGTAATGTCGTGGTTAATGCAGGTGGGCTTCGGCCCACACTGCATGCCCCAGTCTGACTGGGGTTCTTTACAAGTGGACAGATGTGGGTTAAACTCCGTGTGCACCTACAGCATGGGTGGCTCCCTGGAACCCACCGGTGGTACATAAAAAAATCCCATTGCATTGCCCATCACAGCTGAGGTAATGTCGTGGTTAATGCAGGTGGGCTTCGGCCCACACTGCATGCCCCAGTCAGACTGGGGTTCTTTACAAGTGGACAGATGTAGTAACAACTCCCTGTGGACCCACAGCATGGGCGGGTGCCAGGAAGCCACCGGCGGTACATAAATAAATCCCATTGCATTGCCCATCACAGCTGAGGTAATGTCGTGGTTAATGCAGGTGGGCTTCGGCCCACACTGCATGCCCCAGTCAGACTGGGGTTCTTTAGAAGTGGAAACAGATGCATTTACAACTCCCTGTGGACCCACAGCATGGGTGGGTGCCAGGAAGCCACCGGCGGTACATAAATAAATCCCATTGCATTGCCCATCACAGCTGAGGTAATGTCGTGCTTAATACAGGTGGGCTTCGGCCCACACTGCATGCCCCAGTCTGACTGTGGTTCTTTACAAGTGGACAGATGTAGGTTAAACTCCGTGTGCACCTACAGCATGGGTGGCTCCCTGGAACCCACCGGTGGTACTTAAAAAAATTCCATTGCATTGCCCATCACAGCTGAGGTAATGTCGTGGTTAATGCAGGTGGTCTTCGGCCCACACTGCATGCCCCAGTCAGACTGGGGTTCTTTAGAAGTGGAAACAGATGCATTTACAACTCCCTGTGGACCGACAGCATGGGTGGGTGCCAGGAAGCCACCGGCGGTACATAAAAAAATCCCATTGCATTGCCCATCACAGCTGAGGTAATGTCGTGCTTAATACAGGTGGGCTTCGGCCCACACTGCATGCCCCAGTCAGACTGGGGTTCTTTACAAGTGGACAGATGTAGGTTAAACTCCGTGTGCACCTACAGCATGGGTGGCTCCCTGGAACCCACCGGTGGTACATAAAAAAATCCCATTGCATTGCCCATCACAGCTGAGGTAATGTCGTGGTTAATGCAGGTGGGCTTCGGCCCACACTGCATGCCCCAGTCAGACTGGGGTTCTTTACAAGTGGACAGATGTAGTAGCAACTCCCTGTGGACCCACAGCATGGGCGGGTGCCAGGAAGCCACCGGTGGTACATAAATAAATCCCATTGCATTGCCCATCACAGCTGAGGTAATGTCGTGGTTAATGCAGGTGGGCTTCGGCCCACACTGCATGCCCCAGTCTGACTGGGGTTCTTTAGAAGTGGAAACAGATGCATTTACAACTCCCTGTGGACCGACAGCATGGGTGGGTGCCAGGAAGCCACCGGCGGTACATAAAAAAATCCCATTGCATTGCCCATCACAGCTGAGGTAATGTCGTGCTTAATACAGGTGGGCTTCGGCCCACACTGCATGCCCCAGTCAGACTGGGGTTCTTTACAAGTGGACAGATGTAGGTTAAACTCCGTGTGCACCTACAGCATGGGTGGCTCCCTGGAACCCACCGGTGGTACATAAAAAAATCCCATTGCATTGCCCATCACAGCTGAGGTAATGTCGTGGTTAATGCAGGTGGGCTTCGGCCCACACTGCATGCCCCAGTCAGACTGGGGTTCTTTACAAGTGGACAGATGTAGGTTAAACTCCGTGTGCACCTACAGCATGGGTGGCTCCCTGGAACCCACCGGTGGTACATAAAAAAATCCCATTGCATTGCCCATCACAGCTGAGGTAATGTCGTGGTTAATGCAGGTGGGCTTCGGCCCACACTGCATGCCCCAGTCAGACTGGGGTTCTTTACAAGTGGACAGATGTAGTAGCAACTCCCTGTGGACCCACAGCATGGGCGGGTGCCAGGAAGCCACCGGTGGTACATAAATAAATCCCATTGCATTGCCCATCACAGCTGAGGTAATGTCGTGGTTAATGCAGGTGGGCTTCGGCCCACACTGCATGCCCCAGTCAGACTGGGGTTCTTTAGAAGTGGAAACAGATGCATTTACAACTCCCTGTGGACCCACAGCATGGGTGGGTGCCAGGAAGCCACCGGCGGTACATAAAAAAATGCCATTGCATTGCCCATCACAGCTGAGGTAATGTCGTGCTTAATACAGGTGGGTTTCGGCCCACACTGCATGCCCCAGTCTGACTGTGGTTCTTTACAAGTGGACAGATGTAGGTTAACCTCCGTGTGCACCTACAGCATGGGTGGCTCCCTGGAACCCACCGGTGGTACATAAAAAAATCCCATTGCATTGCCCATCACAGCTGAGGTAATGTCGTGGTTAATGCAGGTGGGCTTCGGCCCACACTGCATGCCCCAGTCAGACTGGGGTTCTTTACAAGTGGACAGATGTAGGTTAAACTCCGTGTGCACCTACAGCATGGGTGGCTCCCTGGAACCCACCGGTGGTACATAAAAAAATCCCATTGCATTGCCCATCACAGCTGAGGTAATGTCGTGGTTAATGCAGGTGGGCTTCGGCCCACACTGCATGCCCCAGTCAGACTGGGGTTCTTTACAAGTGGACAGATGTAGTAACAACTCCCTGTGGACCCACAGCATGGGCGGGTGCCAGGAAGCCACCGGCGGTACATAAATAAATCCCATTGCATTGCCCATCACAGCTGAGGTAATGTCGTGGTTAATGCAGGTGGGCTTCGGCCCACACTGCATGCCCCAGTCAGACTGGGGTTCTTTAGAAGTGGAAACAGATGCATTTACAACTCCCTGTGGACCCACAGCATGGGTGGGTGCCAGGAAGCCACCGGCGGTACATAAATAAATCCCATTGCATTGCCCATCACAGCTGAGGTAATGTCGTGCTTAATACAGGTGGGCTTCGGCCCACACTGCATGCCCCAGTCTGACTGTGGTTCTTTACAAGTGGACAGATGTAGGTTAAACTCCGTGTGCACCTACAGCATGGGTGGCTCCCTGGAACCCACCGGTGGTACTTAAAAAAATTCCATTGCATTGCCCATCACAGCTGAGGTAATGTCGTGGTTAACGCAGGTGGGCTTCGGCCCACACTGCATGCCCCAGTCAGACTGGGGTTCTTTACAAGTGGACAGATGTAGGTTAAACTCCGTGTGCAGCCACAGCATGGGTGGATCCCTGGAACCCACCGGCGGTACATAAATATATCCCATTGCAGTGCCCTACTCAGCAGAGCTAACGTCAGATACAATACAGGTGGGCTTCGGCCCACACTGCATGCCCCAGTCAGACTGGTAATATGTACCTTAACAGTAACCTCGTTGGTGGTAATGTGGTGGTGACTGCGGACCTAGTAGCGCGGTTTTATGTAGTTGGTTTTCGGAATGTGGCCAGGATTAAGTGGGCCGTGGCGGGGGGATGGTGGTGGTGCTCTCTTGTTGTGTCGTTAAAGGTGAAATTCTTGGACTGCCACCAGACGGACCAATGCAAAGGTTTTTGCCAAGAATGTTTTCATTGTTGGAGGAGGAGGGGGATGTTTTGGAGGCACTATGTGTCCTCTACACGTGTCCGTGGTTATATGCACCTTAACAGTAACAGCGTTGGTGGGAAATGGCCTCGCCGCCATCATGTCTTTGTGAAGCCTCTGTTTCCACACCCCAGTGACATACCATTAGCAGCGGTATAGGCAGAGCCCAGAATTATTAACATTTCAGCGGTAGCATTAGGGACAGGCCCCACTAACATATCACTAGCAGCAGTATAGGGGGAGCGCAGTCTTAGTTCCATTTCAGTAATAGTAGCACTCAAGACAGGCCCCAGTAACACTCCCATTGCAGCAGTTTAGGGAGATAACAGTCTCTTTCACATTTCAGTAGCTGCAGTATAGACAAGGCCCCAGTTACATCTATGTAGCTAAAGTGTAGGCCAACCCCACACACCTTGCTGTAGCATGAGTGCAGGCGAAGCCCATGAAAATTACTAGGATTACACTGTAGGCGAGGGCCCAAACAAATTGGTGTACCAACAGTACTAATGTACCTCAGAAAAAATTGGCCATGCCCAACCAAGATGGCAGGTGAAACCCATTAATCGCTTTGGTTAATGTGGCTTAAGTGGTAAAACTAGGCCTGGAGGCAGCCCAGTTTAACGAAAAATTGGTTCAAGTTAAAGTTTCAACGCTTTTAAGAGCATTGAAACGTATAAAAATGGTTTAGAAAAATTATATGAGTGAGCCTTGTGGCCCTAAGAAAAATTGCCCGTTCGGCGTGATTACGTGAGGTTTCAGGAGGAGGAGCAGGAGGAGGAGGAATATTATACACAGATTGATGAAGCAGAAATGTCCCCGTTTTGGATGGTGATTGAGAACGATGCTTCCATCCGCGGGTGCAGCCTACGTATTGCTTAGGTATCGCTGCTGTCCGCTGGTGGAGAAGAGAAGTCTGGGGAAATCCAGGCTTTGTTCATCTTGATGAGTGTAAGCCTGTCGGCACTGTCGGTTGACAGGCGGGTACGCTTATCTGTGATGATTCCCCCAGCCGCACTAAACACCCTGTCTGACAAGACGCTAGCCGCAGGACAAGCAAGCACCTCCAGGGCATACAGCGCGAGTTCAGGCCACGTGTCCAGCTTCGACACCCAGTAGTTGTAGGGGGCAGAGGCGTCACGGAGGACGGTCGTGCGATCGGCTACGTACTCCCTCACCATCCTTTTACAGTGCTCCCGCCGACTCAGCCTTGACTGGGGAGCGGTGACACAGTCTTGCTGGGGAGCCATAAAGCTGTCCAGGGCCTTAAAGAGTGTTGCACTGCCTGTGCTGTACATGCTGCTCGATCTCCGCACCTCCCCTGCTACCTGGCCCTCGGAACTGCGCCTTCTGCCACTAGCGCTGTTGGATGGGAATTTTACCATCAGCTTGTCCGCCAGGGTCCTGTGGTATAGCAACACTCTCGAACCCCTTTCCTCTTCGGGAATGAGAGTGGAAAGGTTCTCCTTATACCGTGGGTCGAGCAGTGTGTACACCCAGTAATCCGTAGTGGCCAGAATACGTGCAATGCGAGGGTCACGAGAAAAGCATCCTAACATGAAGTCAGCCATGTGTGCCAGGGTACCTGTACGCAACACATGGCTGTCTTCACTAGGAAGATCACTTTCAGGATCCTCCTCCTCCTCCCCCTCCTCCTCCTCCTCAGGCCATACACGCTGAAAGGATGACAGGCAAGCAGCATGGGTACCATCAGCAGTGGGCCAAGCTGTCTCTTCCCCCTCCTCCTCATCCTCCTCCCCCTCCTCCTCCTCAACGCGCTGAGATATAGACAAGAGGGTGCTCTGACTATCCATCGACAAACTGTCTTCCCCCGCCTCCGTTTCCGAGCGCAAAGCATCTGCCTTTATGCTTTGCAGGGAACTTCTCAAGAGGCATAGCAGAGTAATGGTGACGCTAATGATTGCAGCATCGCCGCTCACCACCTGGGTAGACTCCTCAAACTTTCCAAGGACCTGGCAGATGTCTGCCAACCAGTCCCACTCTTCTGAAAATAATTGAGGAGGCTGACTCCCACTGTGCCGCCCATGTTGGAGTTGGTATTCCACTATAGCTCTACGCTGCTCATAGAGCCTGGCCAACATGTGGAGCGTAGAGTTCCACCGTGTGGGCACGTCGCACAGCAGTCGGTGCACTGGCAGACTAAACCGATGTTGCAGGGTGCGTAGGGTGGCAGCGTCCGTGTGGGACTTGCGGAAATGTGCGCAGAGCCAGCGCACCTTTACGAGCAGGTCTGACAAGCGTGGGTAGCTTTTCAGAAAGCGCTGAACCACCAAATTAAAGACGTGGGCCAGGCATGGCACGTGCGTGAGGCTGCCAAGCTGCAGAGCCGCCACCAGGTTACGCCCGTTGTCACACACGACCATGCCCGGTTGGAGGCTCAGCGGCGCAAGCCAACGGTCGGTCTGCTGTGTTAGACCCGGCAGCAGTTCGTGGGCCGTGTGCCTCTTATCTCCTAAGCTGAGTAGTTTCAGCATGGCCTGCTGACGCTTGCCCACCGCTGTGCTGCCACGCCGCGCGACACCGACTGCTGGCGACGTCCTGCTGCTGCTGACACATCTAGATTGCGAGACAGAGGTTGCGGAGGAAGAGGAGGAGGAGGAGTGTGGTTTAGTGGAGGAAGCATACACCGCCGAAGATACCACCACCGAGCTGGGGCCCGCAATTCTGGGGGTGGGTAGGACGTGAGCGGTCCCAGGCTCTGACTCTGTCCCAGCCTCCACTAAATTCACCCAATGTGCCGTCAGGGAAATGTAGTGGCCCTGCCCGCCTGTGCTTGTCCACGTGTCCGTTGTTAAGTGGACCTTGGCAGTAACCGCGTTGGTGAGGGCGCGTACAATGTTGCGGGAGACGTGGTCGTGCAGGGCTGGGATGGCACATCGGGAAAAGTAGTGGCGACTGGGAACTGAGTAGCGCAGGGCCGCCGCCGCCATCATACTTTTGAAGGACTCCGTTTCCACAACCCTATACGGCAGCATCTCAAGGCTGATAAATTTGGCTATGTGGACGGTTAACGCTTGAGCGTGCGGGTGCGTGGCGGCGTACTTGCGCTTGCGCTCAAAGACTTGCGCTAGCGACGGCTGGACGGTGCGGTCCGAGAAATTGCTGGATGGGGCCGAGGACAGCGGAGGTGAGGGTGTGGGTGCAGGCCAGGAGACGGTAGTGCCTGTGTCCTCAGAGGGGGGTTGGATCTCAGTGGCAGGTTGGGGCACAGGGTGAGAGGCAGCGGTGCAAACCGGAGGCGGTGAACGGCCTTCGTCCCACCTTGTGGGGTGCTTGGCCATCATATGTCTGCGCATGCTGGTGGTGGTGAGGCTGTTGGTGGTGGCTCCCCGGCTGATCTTGGCCCGACAAAGGTTGCACACCACTGTTCGTCGGTCGTCAGGCGTCTCTGTGAAAAACTGCCAGACCTTAGAGCACCTCGGCCTCTGCAGGGTGGCATGGCGCGAGGGTGCGCTTTGGGAAACAGTTGGTGGATTATTCGGTCTGGCCCTGCCTCTACCCCTCGACACCACACTGCCTCTTGCAACCTGCCCTGCTGCTGCCCTTGCCTCCCCCTCTGAAGACCTGTCCTGAGTAGGCGTTGCAAACCAGGTGGGGTCAGTCACCTCATCGTCCTGCTGCTCTTCCTCCGAATCCTCTGTGCGCTCCTCCCTCGGACTTACTGCCTTTACTACTACCTCACCGATAGACAACTGTGTCTCATCGTCATCGTCCTCCTCACCCACTGAAAGGTCTTGAGACAGTTGCCGGAAGTCCCCAGCCTCATCCCCCGGACCCCGGGAACTTTCCAATGGTTGGGCATCAGTGACGATAAACTCCTCTGGTGGGAGAGGAACTACTGCTGCCCAATCTGAGCAGGGGCCCGAGAACAGTTCCTGGGAGTCTTCCCGCTCTTGAGCATGTGTCATTGTAGTGGAGTGAGGAGGCTGGGAGGAAGGAGGAGCAGCAGCCAGAGGATTCGGATTTACAGCACTGGACGGCGCAGAACTGTGGGTGGATGATAGGTTGCTTGAAGTACTTTCTGCCATCCACGACAGGACCTGCTCACACTGCTCAGTTTCTAATAAAGGTCTCCCGCGTGGACCCATTAATTGTGCGATGAATGTGGGGACGCCAGAAACGTGCCTCTCTCCTAATCGCGCAGCAGTCGGCTGCGATACACCTGGATCAGGAGCTCGGCCTGTGCCCACACCCTCACTTGAGCCTACGCGTCCTCGGCCACGTCCACGTCCTCTAGGCCTAACCCTACCCCTCAGCATGCTGTATTACCAGTGATTTGATTTCCCAGCCAGGAAAGAAATTGGCGCAAGCCTGCAGGCCAAATAGAATTTTTGCCCTTTTTTTTAAAAGGAAAGGCCCACTGATTATATTCAATCAATAATGTGTTGTGGCCCTGCTGTGTGTCACAGAACTGCAGTGTTATTAACTGCAGCAGAGCGGTGATTTCCCAGCCAGGAAATAAATTGGCGCAAGCCTGCTGTTAAACTTAGCTGGCTGCGTATGATTTTTTTTACCTTCTCCAACCAGCACACACGTACCCAGAACGCTGAGGACTGTCAGAGGCAGGCCACATAGATTTTTTTTGCCCTTTTTTTAAAAAGGAAAGGCCCACTGACTATATTCAATCAATAATGTGTTGTGGCCCTGCTGTGTGTCACAGAACTGCAGTGCTATTAACTGCAGCAGAGCGGTGATTTCCCAGCCAGGAAATAAATTGGCGCAAGCCTGCTGTTAAACTTAGCTGGCTGCGTATGATTTTTTTTACCTTCTCCAACCAGCACACACGTACCCAGAACGCTGAGGACTGTCAGAGGCAGGCCAAATAGAATTTTTGCCCTTTTTTTTAAAAGGAAAGGCCCACTGACTATATTCAATCAATAATGTGTTGTGGCCCTGCTATGTGTCACAGAACTGCAGTGTTATTAACTGCAGCAGAGCGGTGATTTCCCAGCCAGGAAATAAATTGGCGCAAGCCTGCTGTTAAACTTAGCTGGCTGCGTATGATTTTTGTTTAAGTTCTCCACCCAGCACACACGTACCCAGAACGCTGAGGAACCTCAGAGGCAGGCCAAATAGAATTTTGTTGCCCTTTTTTTTTAAAAGGAAAGGCCCACTGACTATATTCAATCAATAATGTGTTGTGGCCCTGCTGTGTGTCACAGAACTGCAGTGCTATTAACTGCAGCAGAGCGGTGATTTCCCAGCCAGGAAATAAATTGGCGCAAGCCTGCTGTTAAACTTAGCTGGCTGCGTATGATTTTTTTTACCTTCTCCAACCAGCACACACGTACCCAGAACGCTGAGGACTGTCAGAGGCAGGCCAAATAGAATTTTTGCCCTTTTTTTTTAAAAGGAAAGGCCCACTGACTATATTCAATCAATTAATAAATGTGTTGTGTGGCCCTGCTGTGTGTCACAGAACTGCAGTGTTATTAACTGCAGCAGAGCGGTGATTTCCCAGCCAGGAAATAAATTGGCGCAAGCCTGCTGTTAAACTTAGCTGGCTGCGTATGATTTTTTTTACCTTCTCCAACCAGCACACACGTACCCAGAACGCTGAGGACTGTCAGAGGCAGGCCAAATAGATTTTTTGCCCTTTTTTTTAAAAGGAAAGGCCCACTGACTATATTCAATCAATTAATAAATGTGTTGTGTGGCCCTGCTGTGTGTCACAGAACTGCAGTGTTATTAACTGCAGCAGAGCAGTGATTTCCCAGCCAGGAAATAAATTGGCGCAAGCCTGCAGGCCAAATAGAATTTTTGCCCTTTTTTTTTTAAAGGAAAGGCCCACTGCGTATATTCAATCAATAAAATATGTCTTCTGGCCCTGCCTACACAATTCTGTCCCTGGAGTATCACTGCAGGGCGCAATGCTCTGCCCGGCCGATTTGGAAAAAAAAAAAAAAGTGCAACACTGCTAACAGCAGCCTCCACAGTACTGCACACTGTTAGATGTGGCCCTAAGAAGGACCGTTGGGGTTCTTGAAGCCTACACTAACTCCTAACGCTCTCCCTACAGCAGCTCCAACACTATAGCACTGTCCCTCAGCTATCTCACAACGCATCTGAGGCGAGCCGCGGGAGGGGCCGACTTTTATACTCGGGTGACATCTGATCTCCCCAGCCACTCACAGCAGGGGGGTGGTATAGGGCTGGAACATCACAGGGGGAAGTTGTAATGCCTTCCCTGTCTTTCAATTGGCCAGAAAAGCGCGCTAACGTCTCAGAGAGGAAAGTGAAAGTAACCCGAACATCGCGTGGTGCTCGTTACGAGTAACGAGCATCCCGAACACGCTAATATTCGCCCGAGCATCAAGCTCGGACGAGTACGTTCGCTCATCTCTAGGGATTTTGCCTTATTAGTTGATAAGTGCTGCCGCCCCATTGAAAGCAATAGGATAAAGGCAACCACCATAGCAATGATTTTTTTTTTTTTTTTTGGGTGGGGAGGGGGAAATATAAGCCCTACCCCAAAAATCATCCCTAGCTGTAAAAAAAAAAAATGTAAAAAAAAGATTAACTCACCTAGACGAGCTGTCCAGTTCTTCTCTCAGTCCCTGGCAGTCGTCTTCTGTCTTCTGACATACACAACAAATGTGGACCTATACACCGCAGTATGCCTTACAGAATCTGTATGGATCCATGCTTGCCAGTATCCTATCTTGCAGCCAAGCCAGAGGCGGCTCTATAGGGTACTAGCACCGTCTTTCAAGTATTCAGTTTTCTCCAATAAATTATCCTTTTTTGCTTTAAACTTGTGATCACTTACTTATATCAATGTTACAATCACACAAGGTTTCATTTGATTCTGCTGTCCTCTCTAGGTGCTCGATTTGTTTTTTATTTATTTGAGTTTAATAATATGCAAAATTCTCAATAAAACTACTTAAATTAAAAAAGAAATGCAAAATAAAGTAGAAGCAGACAGCATTACAGAAGGATCCAGTGGGTGGAGGAAGACGTCAAAGGAAAACAAGTTTAACCCCTTAGTGACCAAGCCTGTTTGTGCCTTAATGCTCAGGCCAAATTTTGGAAATCTAATATGTCACTTTAACATAGAATAACTCCGTAAAGGTTTTGCATATCCAAGTGATTCTGACATCATTTTTCGCCACATGTTGTACTTCATTTAGGTGGTAAAAATAGACCAATAGAATTTGTGTTTATTTATTTAAAGCGTCAACATTGGAAACATTTTGAAAAAATTATAATTTTTTTCACTTTTTCAACTGCAATATCTCAAATATGTGCAAACATACTGTACACATTTTTTTGAGATATGTATTTCCATCTGTTTATTCTGGATGCACATTGGAAAAACTTCAGTTTTTTTTTTTAACCATTTAGGAGACGTACAAATCTAACATTACTGCTCAACATTTTGAGGAACATTTTGTTTTTTTACACCAAGCCAAGATTGCAAAGGCTCATAGGCGTCAGAATGAGATACCCCCACAAGTGACACAATTTTACAAAATATATATTTGAACGTATTTACTGAGGGGGGTCGTGAGTATTTTGACCCCACAGTTTTTTTTCAGGTTTTAATGTAATTTAAAAGAGAAAAAATAAAATTTCATATTTTTCCAAAAATGTCATTTAAAAGACAAGATTTCTTTCTGTAGTGCACATGAAAATGAGAATTTGCAACCAAAATGGATACCCCTGTTTGTCCTGTGCTCTGAAACATACCCATTGTGGTCCTAATCTTGGGTCCCTATGTACAACGGGGCCCAAACCGAAAGGAGCACATGGTGGCTTTCGGAACAGAGATTTAGCTTGAAGGTGATTTAGGCCCCATTGCACACTTGCAGAGTCGTTGAGTGGTGAAAACGATGGGGGACGCCAACACATTATCCCATCCTGAAAACTAGACCCCACAGTTTTTAAATGAATCTGAGCAAAGCCCAAGGAAAAAATTGTGATTTTCATTTTTTTGTTAATTGTGTCATTTTAAAAACATTTTTTTGTACAGCACACATATGAATGAAGACTTACACCCCAAAATGGATACTCCTGTTTGTCCTGTGTTCATAAACATAGCCATTGTGGCCATAATCTTATGTCCGTATGCACAACGGGACCCTAACCGAAAGGAGCAGCCAGTGGTTTTCAGAATAGACATTTTTCTTAAAGGTGTTTGAGGCCCCATTGCCCATTGGAGACCACTTGAGCTGCCAAGATGATGGAGAACCCAACATTTGACTACATTTTGAAAACTAGACCCCTTATCGCATTCAACTAGCGATGTACTGTATATTTTTAATCCACATTTTTTGGATGAATCTGAGCAAAGCAGAAGGAAAAAAATACAATTTTCATTTTTTTGGCAATTGTGTCTTTCTTTTTGTACAATACACGCATGAATGAAGATTTTCACCCCAAAATGGATACCCCCATTTGTCCGATGTTAAGAAACATACCCATAGTGGCCCTAATTTTATGTCCGTATGCACAACGGGGCTCAAAAGAAAAGGAGCATTAAACTTCAACTGTGTTTTAACTTTTATGTAATCTTCATTATCATTGGTTAACGGCTATCACGTTACTAGGAACCACTCAATGTGGCCATTGGTCAGTATTTCAGGCTCCCGGCTACTGAAAGTACCCAGGAGCAAGGAAACTTTATATTTCCTGAGCGAGCCGCAGCTTTTGCGCTTGTGTCCGCCATCTTGCAGATGGGCGCATGCGCTGAAGTTGGGTGGAGATCCATGGATAAAGATCCAATGAGAAACATTTGCCGGAGGCCTCAGGTAATTTCACCACCCCTCACGAATTGGATCCACGGAAGGTGAAATTGTAATTTTTTTTTTAATTTTACGTGATCACTGTTTTCTATTAGAAAACAGTAATCACATGACCAGGGAGTATTGCACCCCACCCCCACCCCCGTGAAATCTCAAAGCTCACATAGGCTTCATAAAACAATCTAATCTTTATTATTCTATGGTCTAAAAAGGTAGGCTTTGTTTCTGCACAAAAGGGTCCTTTTTAAAGCTACCTATTACATACACATACACCACTTAAATAACAAGACATAAAAAAATACACAAATCACAAACAAGTATACACCCACAATAATCAGTCCATAAAAAGAAAGCAGGTGCAAGCACATAGCAAATATGGTCAGGCAGTGTGTCCAGAGCGGTGTGTGGAGTCTTCTCTGCTGTGTCATGTCTCAGTAGCGTCCGTGAAGATCCACTGTGCATTCGCGAGAACAGGCTGATATTGCGGCACCACATTGCACTGAACAACTGAAATAGCTGCCATGCGTCATCGCTACGGCAACCACAGAACTGGGCAGATGCTAAAACACAGAATGGCAGTATTAGCTGCACACGCGTCATCGCCACGGCTACCACAAAGCTGGGCAGATGCTTAAAGAAAGTAGTAGGTCTCAGCGCTGCAGAGGTATGTGATCAACAAGATCACATGACCCATAACATGGAAAAAGCAGGGCAAAGCTTCAATATCACAAAAATATAAAGTAGTTTTAATAGGAGTTTTAATGCAGAAGTATCCCATACAACAATAATAGCCTTAATATGATAGCTACATTCAAATCATTAAAAAGAAGATAAATAAATAAAGTGATGATAGGGAACATAAATATGGAAAAACCCACCAACTATACACAAAAAAACAAAAGCACAACCAATCTTGCAAAGAAAAAGAAAAAGGGAAAACAAATAAGACTGCATAAAATAAAGTATATATGTGTAAAAACCAAAGTAAATCTTGGAGGAAAAAAAACACCCACTACCATAAAGAGTAATATTAAACAAACAACAAAACCCCAAACACATTTTATACATAACAAAATTGAAGAAAATTTTTTATTTTGCACAAATATATAAATCAAATAACAAAATCATTTTTATTATGCGCAAAACAGAGGGGCAGAACAAAAGAAGATGAAGCAGAGGAGACAATCCACCGAATCGGACAACACAACCTGAAAGGGAAAGAAAAAAATATGTAAGAACACAGAAATAAATACAAATCAAACACATAATTCACAGCATAGTAGATAAAAGAAAAACAAAGGGAAAACGCCTAACAGAATATATCATATATAGGTCTAAATTCAACCCATTAGGTGTCAGAGTGTTCAAATTATAGATCCATCTCAATTCTTTTATTTTTAGGATGGAGACCCGATCTCCACCTCTTGGTAAGAAGGGGCACATGATCAATGACCTGAAAGCGAGGCTGACTAACATTGTGTTTCTTCTCTAAAAAGTGCTTGGGGACAAAGAGCTTAGTATTACCGGTGTGTATGGTGGATTTGTGTTTTATTACACGAGAACGTACCTCCATGGTTGTCTCACTGATATACATCAACCCACATAGGCATGTGATCAAGTACATTACATAAGAATACAGACATGAATATCAGTTTTTAATTTTATATCGAGCACCTGTATATAGATGATAAAATGTGTCACCTTTGGTGATGTTCCCACAGCACAAACAATTGCAGCAAACAAAATTGCCATTTTTCAATGGTGCAAGTGTACTTGGTCGCATTGTGCCGCCTATGTCAAAAACTGGTTTAACCAAATGATCTCTAAAATCTTATTTCTCTTGTACGCCATAATTGTATAAGTGTAGAATTCTACGACATTATTGCAACCTTTAGCTAAAAAAGACCAATATTTTTTAATAATATTGGAGATCTTACCACTGCAAGGATTATACGTGGAGACAAAAGGTATCTTTACCGGCACATCAGCTTTAGACTTAGGAAGCAAATGTTCACTGCATTCTTTTAATCTAGCCCTAGTAATTGCCTCCTCAACAGGGGTTTTGGATATCCCCTAGTGAGGAATCTGGCGCCCATCTCATTGAGCCTAGAATCAACATATTCACTATCAGTCACTCGTCAGACATGGAAAAGAGCGTATCATGAATTTAGTGTGGTTGCTGCTATAATGCAGGATACTATTTTTGTCTGTTTAATGAACAAATCTGTAGATGATCTACCACCTACTTTAATAACATTAAAATCCAAAAATTGAATGTTGCTTACCGAATGATGGTGAGTGAACTATATTTCCTGTCAAACAGCATTAAGGGAATGATGAAAATAAAGGAGCTCTGTTATACTTCCCTCCCATACCAAGAAAATGTTGTCTATATATCGTAGCCAAGACTTTACTTAAGGCCAAAGGGGTGACAGATACACGTTGTCTTCCTGGAACATTGAAACCCTTGGCGGTGCCCTGCCACTGCGTGTAGTGCATCCCCCCAAAACAAAGTAGTTGTTGGAAAGGATCAATCCACGTAGTGGCAGGGCAAAGCCACAAAATCCGGGGAACTAACCAGACTGAGTGATACAGTGGTTAACCATTTCAAGGCCGCACTTATGCTCAATTGAAGTATAAAGTGACACTACATCAAAAGAAGCTAAAATAGATGCATCTGTCACCCCTAGGTCGCTGATCTTGGTCAAGAAGTCATCAGTAAGATGAACATATAATTTTGTGTCTTCTGCATATAGCCTAAGGATTTTGTCCAGAAATCTAGCTGCATTGCAAAAAAATAGAGTTGCAGCCCGAAACTATCTGGCACCCTGGTGAGTCAATTAAACTCTTGTGGATTTTTGGGAGCATGCAGAGGATAGCGATGCTAGAATGTAATACATCAATATATCTGACCAGCTCTGCATCAATAGTGCACTCAAGGAGCGCCTCATTTAGTAATACATTCAACTGTACCTGGAACCTAGAAGTAGGATTAGGTGTAAGCCTTTCATAAACAGTCATGTCATCCAATTGTCTAAGTATCTCGTTCTTAAATTTATCAGCATCAAGAACCACAAGTGCTCCGCCTTTATCAGCTGGCTTAATGACTATATTGTGGTCTTCAGATTGTGTTTTCAGTGTAATAGTATTAGCTTTAGTAAAATTATAGTTGAGCTTCATTTTAGATCTAGTCTGTTGTGTTTTTAATCTGGGGACATCATTTTGAACCAAAGGGATAAGCTTCAACACAGTGGTTAGAAGCAGTAGGTTGAAAACTACTTCTGTTGCACAGTCCAACACCAGCCAAACAAAAAATTGACAGAATGCAGCTCTTGTTCGTATTGGACCAGTCTCTCTTTCTTCATCTGCTATGCCTCTTTCTTCCTCACCGCTTGTTCAGTCCATAATGTCCCTCTTTTTCCTTTTCAGGGATGATGTTCTGTCTAAAAAAGAATTGTTTATAGAGGGATCACGTGTGGATTCATTAGTAGAGATGGAATCTACTGGGGAGAATGTAAGCCGTGTGCATTGTTGGTGCCGTCTCGCCCGAGAACGTCCTTCCACCTGGCCAATCCATATGTAATTCTGTGTTTTTTTATGAGATTGTCAATTAAACACCGTAGCATTTAAATAGTCACTTTGGTCATAGAACCACTTAGCTCTCTTCATGCTCTCTATTCCATCCTTATGTTTTTTAAGGGATAATTCAATTTTACCATGATCAGTGTCCCATTCATGTTGCGAGTTTTTTTGTAAGATCTCCTTTTTAAGATCCACAAGTTGTACTTTGCAAGTCTAAAGTTCGATCTGTAGGAACTCAACATTCAGTAAAATGACATCAAAAGAGAACTTATTGATGTGCATTGTTGGTGCCGTCTCGCCCGAGAACGTCCTTCCACCTGGCCAATCCATATGTAATTCTGTGTTTTTTTATGAGATTGCCAATTAAACACCGTAGCATTTAAATAGTCACTTTGGTCATAGAACCACTTAGCTCTCTTCATGCTCTCTATTCCATCCTTATGTTTTTTAAGGGATAATTCAATTTTACCATGATCAGTGTCCCATTCATGTTGCGAGTTTTTTTGTAAGATCTCCTTTTCAAGATCCACAAGTTGTACTTTGCAAGTCTAAAGTTCGATCTGTAGGAACTCAACATTCAGTAAAATGACATCAAAAGAGAACTTATTGATGTGCATTGTTGGTGCCGTCTCGCCCGAGAACGTCCTTCCACCTGGCCAATCCTTATGTAATTCTGTGTTTTTTTATGAGATTGCCAATTAAACACCGTAGCATTTAAATAGTCACTTTGGTCATAGAACCACTTAGCTCTCTTCATGCTCTCTATTCCATCCTTATGTTTTTTAAGGGATAATTCAATTTTACCATGATCAGTGTCCCATTCATGTTGCGAGTTTTTTTGTAAGATCTCCTTTTCAAGATCCACAAGTTGTACTTTGCAAGTCTAAAGTTCGATCTGTAGGAACTCAACATTCAGTAAAATGACATCAAAAGAGAACTTATTGATGATGCTCTCAAACGTTTAAAAAAAAAGTTGACTATTTTCCATCAGAGTAGGTCTAACATGTGGTCTTAAACCCCTCAGAATCCTTCTGGTTTTATAATACTCAGTTAAAATTACCATATGTAAATCCAATCGCACCTCATCATTAACATTCCAAAATAGGTGAACTCAAGAAAGTACCTACACTCAAAGCACCAGCCATGATCCTGTCGGCATCCTCCTCTATGCATGAAAATACCAAGGAATTGACCACAGTACCTTGGACCAGAGCAAAACATCATTTATCACTGCATTGTGGTGCACGCTAGTTTTAATTGATTTGTTTTGTGGGTACAAGCAAAAAACAATTAGTTTGTTCATTTTTCATTGGTGATAAAAACTATGTGTATACATTTATAGTTCTGTAATCGTTCATTGTTAATCTTGATGTTTTAGTGCTATTGTGTTGACTTTATGTATTAATACTGTTTTTCCACTGATGTTGAGGCCAGCACCTATGAGGAATACTGAGAGTTAATATATTGCCTTGGGAGACATGTATGTTGGAGGGGTAGCTGACACGGACACCAACACCTCTTGTGGTGGGTACATGGATTTGTCCTGCAGACCTAGTTATAATTCCTTAACTGTGCATCTATTCTGTGGACTGCTTTCCAGTTAGGGTGGCCGAGGCTGGGATTGCCCAGAATCATCAGGTGTTTGCATTATCTGGAAGTAGAACTGGATCAGAGCAGCAGATACTAGAGCAGTTTAAGGAGCGAAAGGTGAAGGAAATAAAGCCTGTTCTTTAGTTTAAAGAAAGGAGCCAGTATCAGTGTAAGCTTAAAAAGGCAGTTTAATAAACAGCACGGGGGTATAGATATTATTACAGAATGTGAACATAAAGGAGACATTATTACAGAGTGTTGAAATAAAAAGAGGATTATTAAAGGGAGTTGTGGCATAAAAGGAGACTTGAAACAAAGTGTTAGTATAAAGGGGGAATAATTACATAGTGGGGACATAAAGGGGGCATTTTTAAAGAGTGAGGGCATAAAGGAGGCATTAGTACTGTTTGTAGCATAAAGAGGGAATCATTAATACTTGGGGGGGATCATAAAAGGGCATGATTACTGAGTGAGGGCAAAAAAGTAAACACTTTTACTGTGTATGGGACTTTTGAAGTGGCACTTACTATGCAGGGCCTATAGGTGGGGCAAAAAAAGGGAGGTACTATCAGTGTGTGGGGCACTGTGATACGTATTATTACAATCTATATCACTATGAATTTGGAGAGGTGTGAACAACATAGGGGGGGGGGGGGGTTATGGCAAAAAGAAGAACCAAGATGTCTGTATGTCAAATTCTGCAGAAACAAGGAAGGACTATTAGAAATGTCATGGCGGTCTGTGCTGCATAGAGAAGAAAAAGGAAAGTAAATAACTCCAACCAGAAATGACCGCACTTGTGATCACTGGATATAACAGTACTGTAGCCATCATATGGTTTGCAGAGCACCTGCTTATAACTGGTATCTACCACCATATCGTCACTGTGTGGTGGAAATTCTTGGTCCTAGTATAGTGGTATTATTGTATAACTATATAAGTATATGAAGAATGTTTTATAGGCATGTATGTGGGAATATCAATGCAGTACACTTAAGACTTGTGCCCCTGATCTCCTAAAACCCCATCAATAGCCCTAGAAGGGTTAGAGATCAGCACTACTGCACTATGTATTCCACTTATTGAATTTCCTGAATGCGATTTTAGTGGTAGAATATTTCAATATATAGGACCCATCATCAGTTTTGACCAAGGTCATACTTTGTGTAAAGCCGGCACTGTGGATAGCTATATCATGGCTCTGTACATCCTCCATGTTGTACACAGACCTAGTATAGTGAAGATCCAGTACTCTAAGGGTTCTTAATGTATTTGTAACTACTTCTGATTTAAAAAAAAATTACGACCTGTGTCCTTGAACACACTATTACAGTATTCTTCTTGCCTTCATAATATGCTATGGTATACAAGCACTATGTGACAGCACATTGATTGCTATGTCTAAGTACTATTGAACATGGGGGGGCGTGGCCTGGCTGCTGAGGAAGATGGAGGTCTCTCTTTGATCTTACTGGAAGAAACACAGCCTAAACAGCTACTAACTTAACATCCAGCAGCAAAATTACTCACAGCTATTCCCTTTCCTACCTGGATCTTGAGGATGCCTAAAAGAAAGTCCTCCAAAGCTCCGAGACTTTTTTGCTGCACGAGGAGCTGGTCAGGAGAACGCAGTAGTTAACAGGGGACTGCCTCCCCTACCAGCTTTACTTCATGCAGAGAATCGGAGCATACTCCTCAGCCCGCTGGACAGAGTAGCCGTACTGCTGTAAATCACAGACAGAAGAGGATTAGAAGGTGATAGATAGCGCTCACTCGGAGGGTATTCAGAGATGAAGTTGATAAAGGATTGTTGTTGCAGGACGGCAAATGTTCGTGGTTGCTCGGGAGATCTCATATATGCATGAGAGAGCAGCTGGAGAGGGCTCCAATCATATGAAATGAGGGAGAAGAAATGAATATAAAATAAGAGAAAAAGTCCTCAGCGCTCGAACCCAGCAAGATTTGGAAATGTGGAGTAACAAGTTATATAACTTACTTCGTGGAGGCGCCTATGTGTAGGCACCTCCTGATCCAAGATGGCGTATCAAAGATCTCTATTCCATCTATTCAAGTATGAAAAAGGCCTTAAGGCCGAAACGCGTCGTACATTACTGTGAGTATGAAATTGTGGAACTATCATCGCTGCCGGTGTCCACTGACCTTTGATACGCCATTTTGGATCAGGAGGCGCCTACACATAGGCGCCTCCACGAAGTAAGTTATATAACCTGTTCCTCCACATTTCCAAATCTTGCTGGGTTCGAGCTCTGAGGACTTTTTCTCTTATTTTATAGACAGCAGAGGAGGAAAGTCCAGGGGCTTCATCTCAGGGAGCAGTAAGTGCAATTAAAGGAGAGCCGTCTACCAGCCTGGCAGGAGTCAGCAGGATGGTGCCTGTGCACCGCTCTTCTCTCTCCTCTCCCTCAACTCTCCTGATGAGTCAAACTGTCAGCACAGCTGAGACACCAACAACTGAGAATCAGCTACAAAAGGAAATGTCAGTGATAAGACCTCAGACTGGGGGAAGTGAAACTACTGAGGCAGCACATGTCACCCCTACACTACCTCACAAGATGGCTGCTGAACTTTCACCATGTCTCCCCTCCTCCTCATCCCCTTCAAAGAGCCCAGAGAAATAAAGACCTAGACTCTCACCTCCCTCCTCCCCACAGAGGAAGATCCCATAGCAAGTCTCCCTGCATCCAGTCACCCAGCTTCAGAGGAGTTTATTAAGAATACTTGCTGATATACCCGGCTTCGCCCGAGTTAATTTGGTACTGGTGTTTATCTGCTGTTCACACGGAAAATCCTATGAAGTCGTGGTTACTTTAGAGATACCGGGAAAAAATATGTTCACCATTTTGCATGGTTCTTTGTGTTACCCAGGAAACAGCATGTGGAGGTAACCATGAAACGTTTTCTTTATATAAAATGACATCGGGAAGTGAGAGAATTAGATTACGTACATAAAATTTGGATGCTCATTCTTTTGCTCTTAAAATTGAATAATCGAGTTGGGACCCATGAGCTTTTCCTATTTATGACATAATCAATGTCCGTGCCAAATTTCATGTCTCTATGACACCGGGAAGTGAGAGAATTAGATTCCGTACATAAAATTTTGATGCTAATTCTTTTGCGCTTAGAATTGAATAATCAAGTTGGGACCCATTAACTTTTCCTATGTATGACATAATAATCAATGCTCGTGCCAAATTTCAAGTGAGAGAATTAGAGTACGTACGTAAAATTTGGAAGCTTAGTCTTTTGCGCATTGAATGAATAATCAAGTTAGGACCCAATAACTTTTCCTATTTATGACACAATCAATGCTCGTGCCAAATTTCGAGTTTCTATGACACCGGGAAGTGAGAGAATTAGATTCCGTACGTAAAATTTGGACGATAATTCTTTTGCGCTTAAAATTGAGCAATCGAGGTGGGACCCATTAGCTTTTCCTTTTTATGACACAATCAATGCTCGTTGCAAATTTCAGCTTTCTATTACACCAAGAAGTGAGAGAATTAGATTCCGTACGTAAAATTTGGTCACTAGTTCTTTTGTGCTAGAATTGAATAATCGAGTTGGGACCCATTAACTTTTCCTATTTATGACATAATCAATGCTCGTGCAAAATTTCAAATTTCTATGACATTGGGAAGTTGGAGAATTAGATTCCGTACGTAAAATTTGGACGCTAAATCTTTTGCGCTTAGAATTGAACAATCGAGTTGAGACCCATTAGCTTTTCCTCTTTATGACATAATCAATGCCCGTTCCAAATTTCACGTTTCTATGATACTGGAAAGTGAGAGAATTACATTCCGTACGTAAAATTTGGACGCTAGTTCTTTTGCGCTAGAATTGAATAATAGAGCTGGGGCCCATTAACTTTTCCTATTTATGACATAATCAATGCTCATGCAAAATTTCAAATTTCTATGACATTGGGAAGTTGGAGAATTAGATTCCATACGTAAAATTTGGACGCTAGTTCTTTTGTGCTAGAATTGAATAATAGAGCTGGGACCCATTAACTTTTCCTATTTATGACATAATCAATGCTCATGCAAAATTTCAAATTTCTATGACATTGGGAAGTTGGAGAATTAGATTCCATGCGTAAAATTTGGACGCTAGTTCTTTTGCGCTAGAATTGAATAATAGAGCTGGGACCCATTAACTTTTCCTATTTATGACATAATCAATGCTCATGCAAAATTTCAAATTTCTATGACATTGGGAAGTTGGAGAATTAGATTCCGTACGTAAAATTTGGACGCTAGTTCTTTTGCGCTGGAATTGAATAATCAAGTTGGGACCCATTAACTTTTCCTATTTATGACATATTCAATGCTCGTGCCAAATTTTAAGTTTCTATGACATTGGAAAAATAGAGATTTAGATTATGTACGTAAAATTTGGACGCTAGTTCTTTTGCGCTAGAATTGAATAATAGAGCTGGGGCCCATTAACTTTTCCTATTTATGACATAATCAATGCTCATGCAAAATTTCAAATTTCTATGACATTGGGAAGTTGGAGAATTAGATTCCGTACGTAAAATTTAGACGCTAATTCTTTTGTGCTAGAATTGAATAATCGAGTTGGGACCCAATAGCTTTTCCTATTTGTGACACAATCAATGCTCGTACCAAATTTCATCTTTCTATTAGACCAAGAAGTGAGAAAATTAGATTCCGTACGTAAAATTTGGACGCTAGTTCTTTTGCGCTGAAATTGAATAATCGAGTTGGGACCCATTAACTTTTCCTATTTATGACATATTCAATGCTTGTGCCAAATTTTAAGTTTCTATGACATTGGAAAAGTAGAGATTTAGATTATGTACGTAAAATTTTGACGCTAATTCTTTTGCACTAGAATTAAATAATCGAGTTGGGACCTCTTTACTTTTCCTATTTTGGACATAATCTATGCTCTTCCCAAATTTCATGTTTCTACGACATAGGGAAGTTGTAGAATTAGTGGTGAGTCAGTCAGTGAATCAGTGAATGAGTGAGTCAGTGAGGGCTTTCGTCTTTATATATATAGATGTGATGATGCTGAGGGGCTGGATTCAGAATGATCTTAAAATTCTTCAGGATTCAGTTCTTTCTTACAGGAAATAAGTGAGCGCACAGGTCACATAGAGGTTAAAATGGAGGAACTTACTACAACCCATAACAGCTTTATAGACACACACCATGCATTAGAGGAGAAAGTAGTATGCTTGAAAGCCAAGATGGCAAATCTTGAAGACAGGAGTATGAGGAATAATGTAAAGTTTAGGGGTATTCCTGAGAATTTCTCATCAACCAACTTAACTGACTTTCTAATGAAACTTATAGCAACTCTTCTGCCTAATAGCTCTGAACAACATTGTATAATTGTCAGATTGTCAGGTCACAACGCCTGTCTGACTCAATCCCACGAGATGTGATAGCGAGACTTCATTTGTTTCATACTTAAGAGGCCCTAATATTTGCCGCAGGTAAACTTACCAATTTACTCAGTCCGTATACCAATATATACCTCTATGCTGACTTATCTGCATCTACCATCCAATCAAGGAAATCCCTCTCACGTCACACAAGCTCTGAGAGAGGCTAAAATCTCTTAAAGGTGAGGGTTTCCCACAAAACTGCTCATCCAAACAGATAAGGCCTCATGTCCACGGGGAAAATCAGATCCGCTGCGGATTTGGGCTGCGGATGCACTGTAATTGTCTTTTAGTTTTCATGCGGGAGATCAATTGAGCTATGTGCTGTATGAGCTCCCACATGCGTGATCCACACTAAAATGGAGCATGTCCATTTTTTTTCATGCTCCAGAAATTTTTGAATTACCATCCACGGGTATTTATCTACCCGCGGGTGGTGAATGCATTCCTACGGGGCGCGGATCCGCGTGCGGGAAAAACGCTGCAGTTTTTAACTCTTATTTTCCCCATGGACATGAGGCCTTACAGTAGCAACTCCTGAAGAAGGAGAGAAGATCATTGCTCAATGAAACATCCCTGTTTCAAAAAAAACAACAAGATGCGATCCAAATGCGCCCAAAAAAGAATTCCAGGAACTGACCAAACTTCTCTTCCTCATGAGATTAGTGTATATTCTATACATTCCTGAGGTTTAGTCGTCTCACAGCTGCTGGACTTAATCTAAAGCAACCAGATATTAGGCTGGCTTATTGCCAGGTGAACTTGTTCTAATGTTTCCCCCCCCCAAAATAGGCAGATGCTAAAATTTAATTTGCTGATTAAGTTTATATGTTCCATTTTCCAGGTCTCTGAATATTCACCATCTAGTGGTAACTGCATGGCTTTCTATCAAGAGTCCTACTATATGTTCCTTATCTTTTAGTACAATGATTTTTTTGAATATATGCACTGTCATAGTGATTCCAATGGTAACTTACTTTTTTTGTATATTATGTCACTTAAGATTCTGTTGCAGAACACCAAAGGGCTAAACTCCCCTTTTTAAAAGAGCACTGATCTGGAAAGATGCAAACTTGTCCAAAGCTGACGTGCTGTGCCTACAAGAGACGCACTTCATGCAGGCAGATGGTTCAAGATTCACCAAAAAAGATATTTATGCCTTGGGCCACCAAAAAACATGCAGGAGTCTTAATTGCATTAAGAGAAAACGTACAATTCACTCTGACAGAGCAGGTGGTTTACTCAAGGGGAGGATATCTCATCCTGGTGGGCACCCTATACGGGAATCCTATTACCCTAGCCAAAATATATGCCCCAAATAGTGCCCAAATATCCTTTATGAACAAAATCATTAAAAAAATAAAGAAAATTCAGAAAGGAAAGTTAGTTATGTGTGGGGACTTTAATATCATCCCAGACAAAACAATTGATTCCACAGCTGGCCACAGAACCTCCCCACGCAAATCCCTGGTTACATGAAGAGGCTTTATACAATACTTTTAGGTGCCTTAAGATCCTCTTTAAAAGAGTATACCTTCTACTCACCATGTCACAAAACATTCCCCCATATAGACCCCTTTCTGGTGGACAGATGGAAACTCCCATTAAGCCTATCCTCAGAAATAGGTACAACGACATGGTTTGACCACTCTCTTATATATTTAAGACTTGCACTGTGAAATCCTCATGGGAAAGCCAATATATGGCGCAACAATGTTTCCCTGCTTAAACCCCCAGAAATCTAGTCTCAGATAAGTGATTCATTAAAAGAATATTTTGACTTTCATGCAAGCCCAGATGTAAGTCATTTTACCATTTGGAATGCCCACAAGGCAGTTATCCGAGGTATACTAATAAAATTAAGTGCCCAACATAAAAAGAATAAAAGAGTTAAAATTAATGATCTTTTGGATAAAATTCAAAAACAGAAAAGGGTGGCTTAAACTTTTCCATCAACAAAATGCCAGGCCAAATTGATGGCACTAAGACTTAAATTGAGAACAATTCTATTAGTAAATTAAGACAAATTCGTTATCTATCCGCAAGCCAACTACTATTCCTTCCTAGAGAAACCCTCAAAATTAATGGCCAGTCTTTCAGAACAGAGACATGTGAAGGCAAACATTTTAATTTCTCGTCAAATCAGATGACCCCTCAACCAAAATATCTTAACCTCAACTGATAGTTATATCCTTCTATGACAAACTATGCAATCTGAGAGATGACCTTTCAGTCCTACAACCCAGCTCAAATATAATCAATGATTTTCTAAGTAAAATGGCCCTCCCTACGTTAGGCGACAAAAAACACAATCTAGACAAACCCATATCGATCTCTGAAGTATCCAAAACTATTAACCTTCTAAAAAACTTTAAGTTCCCTGGTCCTGATGGTTTCCCAAATGAATATTATAAAATATTTTCCCTAATTTTTTCCCCATACATCGCCTCCACTTTCAATGAAGCAATGACTAAGGGCTCCCTACCCAATAAAATGTTACAAGCAATTATAGTCACTATTCCCAAACTGGGTAAACCCTCTGATTCACTACGGATAAACTACAGACTAATATCCCTCCTCAACACAGATGCAAAGCTTTTTGCTATAAGACTCCTAGAGGTTTTGCTGGAAATAATCTACAATGATCAAGTAGGATTTATGAACGGTAGACAGGCTGTGGATGGCACAAGAAGGACACTTAACTTAATCAGCGCAATGGGGTCGAGTCAGGCGCCTTCTCCCTTCCTTGCCCTGGATGTGTAGAAGGCGTTCAATAGACACCATTGAGGCTTCGCATTTGCCACCCTTCAGAAGTTTGGAGTGGGGAGCACTTTTACAAGCAGTTAAAGCTCTCTATTCTATGGAATCTGCCAGAGTCTTGATTGACGATGCACTTTCCTCTCCCTTCCACATAACAAATGGAACATGCCAGGGATGCCCCCTCTCCCCTTTACTGTTCATAATGGTCATGGAACCACTGGCGGAATTGATTAGGGTGTCCCCAGAGATCAGAGGTGTCCTGTTAGGGTTTAGGCAATACAAATTTGAACTTTTTGCTGACGATCTGCCCCTGTCACTGGTTGACCCCCTGAACTCCCTGAGAGCAATACATGATATTATTTCAGAGTTTAGCAGAGCTTCAAATTACAATTTAAATATAGAGAAATCACAAATATTGGGGATCAACGTAAACACAACATTGAAAGCAGACATAGAGAGAGAATTTTCCTTCCAATGGAAACCCACAATCCCATACTCGGGTATAAAACTATGCTACCCTATATCAAAAATCAACCCAATGAATCTGGATCCCCTAAATCTATCTACCCAAAATTATTAAGGTATAAAATTATTACCTTGCCAAAAATCTTACACTTTTTTCATACCTTAGTCTATCCAATTCCACGTCTAGTGTTAGGCAAATTTCAAAAACAACTTATGGGCTACATCTGGAACCATAAAAGGCCAAGAGTAGCAGCTCAGACTCTATATCGACATTGCAAGCATGGTGGTCTGGGAGTTCCCAATTTACACGCTTACTACTAAGCAACAATCATGAATCAATCTACTGTGTGGTGGGATAGCTCCCAGACTCCAGCCTGGTACCACATGGAGAAACACCTCAATGGGAACAGATCTTTAGAGTCCTTGCTTAAGGCCTCAATGCTAGAAACACTCTATCCAAAAACAGGTCTAACTTTAAATATGCAAGGTTTGTCCCCCCTATACTTTTAACTCTCCAGACCTGGAACCTTTGTGCTCATAAGCTTAGGCTCTCCTCTAGAGGGAGACATTTTGATTTACCCATAGAAATTCTCACCTACTATATTCCTAACCTAAATATTGGAAGATGGAGTAAAGACGGCATTAAAATAATCGGGATAACCTTCCATTCTCTCTACTTAGGGAAAGATTTGACTTAGAGATGGGAGATTTCTATTGCTATTGCCAAATCCAATCCTTTCTTAGAAGACACTGCTTGGTGAGATACGCTCTCCCAGACAGTGTAATGTCTCTTATCCCTAAGAGTCAGGTTCCAAACAAGTCCTTGACCAGAGTATTCTATAATGACATCTCTGGTGATCTGGGAAACACCAGAAAGATCCATTTACTGAACTGGGAAAAAGACCTGAAAAGTAATTTCTCTATACCCCAATGGTTGACTTCTTTTGAGTGGGCAAACAAATCCACCTTATCTGCTACTCTTCTGCTAACCCAGTAGAAGGTTTTAACTAGGTGATATTGCACACAATCCAAACTTGCGAGAAGCTTCCCCACAGTAAGCAAAAGGTGCTGGAGGGATTGTGGTCAAGAGGGGACACTATATCACATTTTCTAGGAGTGTCCTCAGATACAAATATTCTGGAGGGATGTATTTCGAATTATGCAAAATGCTACAGGAGTAACCCTAACTTGCAACCCACACCAGTCCCTATTGCTCCTGAATTGTAATTCCATTCCTAGATATTGTCAGAGTTGGGTGTGCCACTTTCTACTAACCGCGAAGCTACTCATAGCCAGACGGTGGAGATCTTACCCTCCTCCCTGCATTAGAAATTTGGAGAGGAAAAGGGGCAGCGAGATCGCCTGAGAAGCAAGAGTCGACCACATCCTCCCAATCTGAGTGTATCCTAAAAATTCTCCATTGGCTAAACCAAATTCCTCCTGAAGTTCTGGTATAACATTAAAGTCTCAGCATAATATCAGATTCCCCTTTTGTAAACTCCTTATTTTTCTTATCACTCTATCCAAAAATCTTACTTGATGGGTTTTGGGTGCATAGATCTTGGCTATAGTCATGTGAAAGCCTTCAATCTTACACATTAATAGAATAAATCTCCCATCCACTTCTACCTCCTTTCCCAATAGTTGAAAGTCCACAGAGTCTCTCACAGCCACCAGTACCCCTGCTTTCTTCCAAGGGCCATTAGCCTTAAATATTTTAAGGAATTTAGGATGGGCCATCTTAGGCTCTTTGCCTTGGGCGAAATGAGTTTCTTGGACACATAGGATGTCTGTTCTTGTAGTTCTTGTAGTTAATGCCTCTTTCCAGAGCGCCGATCCTTTGAAAGGGTTAAGTCCCTTCAGAGAATTCAGAGCTAGCAAATTTACCTCCATCGTGGTCTTAATGGTAAAGCTCTAGAACTCTTATTTGGAATTGTGTGGTCACATAAAGATTCATAATGGGGCTTCTGTCTAGGATTTTTTATGTGCTGACTCTCAATTTGATAGCAGATGCTGTTTTAGGGGGTTCAGAAAGTTCAGGGTGGGAGTTCAAGGTTGTAACTTTTGTTCAATATCAAAATTCAAAGGAAGAAACAAAAACAAGAGTAACTGAAAAGCACCATTATGGGTCTCTGGACAACTGGAGACCTTATGTGCAAAGGCCTTGTATTAGGGTGCGAAAAGTTCCGCTATTTTCAGGATGGTTCCTCCTCTGTTGATGTAAGGGGCCAGTGATGAGAGAACTTTACCCTATATAAGGAGAAACGGGAAGCCATGGGGATCACCGAAGGTTGGTTGGTGCTTTTTTAGGGTGCGAGGCTCTTTTCTTCTGAGACCATTCTTTTTCAATTTGGGAGGGGGCTGTGTTTTTAGAAACCAGTAGCTTCCATTTCTCCAGTTGCGAAATTCTGTCATCTAGAGATGATATGGTGGTGGATTTTCCATCTCTAAACATGTATAATTTAGTTGGAAAGCCCCATTTGTAGATATTTTTTTTTTTCTTAGAACTTCTGTATTTGGGGCAGGGTTTTTACGTGCAGCCATGGTTAGCTGGGAGAAGTCGGAGAAGATTTTAATGTTCGCATATGGAGAAGGGAGTTCCTTGAGAGTTCTAGATTTCTGAAATATCTCCTCTTTTATGTGGAAATAATGTATCCTTGTTATCACCTTCCTAGGACCTTTTCTGGAATATTTTTTGGCTTAGGGAGTCTATGCATTCTGTCCAAAATAAACTCAGCAGGATTAATATTTGGCAGCAAGGACTTCAAGGAACATAAATCTTCAGATCTCACTGTCTCCTCTATTCCTCTAAATTTAAGGTTATTTAGTCTATTACGATCTTCCTGATCTGCTAGTTTAAATTTGAGGGCTTCAACTTCCTCGGACAGCTTGTAGTGAGCAACTATTAGCTTGTTATGGGAACTTGTTATTTCTCAAGTCTTTGCCTCTAAATGATCGACCCTGTCGCTTAGTTCTAGGATGTTAGATTTCACTCTTCTGTTCATGGCAGCTAAATCTTTTTGCAACGTTCCCCTAAGAGCCAGCACCATGTCCCTGATGAAGAACTGAGAAGCTGCCTGACTGGAGCATTCAATGCTCAGGATTGGATCCAGCATGCCCCCTCCCTCCTCAAAATCCTGGACAAGGGGCACCTGGGAACCACTCTTCTCCAGCCTTGGCTTTCTTTTCTTGGGCTTTGTCTGGGAGATGATAATTCTTCTCCCTCTCTGCTTTCTGCAACCTCCATGTTTGCAGTCGTACACCCCCACTCCCCACAGCCTGCACTATGCAGAGATGATTCCTCCTGATCCTCAGTATGTAAGCTTAGGGTTAATGCCCTCTTACCCTTTCTTCTGTCTTGTAGTTCCCCTCGGTCAGCTTGGAGAACACCAGTGCAGACAGCCCCCCCTCCTCCACCGCCCACGCTGTACAGGGCTGCTTCCTCTCCCTTCCCTGTCTGCAGCTCTGAGGCTGTGTGGTTCAGGGTAGGTGCACAGGGGTTTTCAGAAGGCGAAGGGCAATGGGAAGCATTCTACTACCTCGTCTATCTTGTGGATCCCCTCTGCCCTCCGCCTCCATCCCCAGCTTGTTCTTGACAGAAGTGGTGGCCACAATTTCCTGCTCCTCTGCTGCTCCATGTGCTGGAAAGAAACCTGTCAGCCTCTTCGGTCCTGCTCTGGCTGACTTTCTTTTTGTCATCTCCCTTCTCCAGGTGCCTTCCGATATCTGGAAGGAGGGTTTTCCGGTCCTCTGGAGTCTCTAGGAGTCGCTGAAGGTGACTATTAGACGGAGCTACACTTTCATGTGTCAGTCATTAGCACATCCAGGCCATGCCCCGAGAGTAGACTACTTTTTCATATCAATGAGGCACTCAAATTGATAACATCACTGTATCTGATCATGCTCCAGTACACATTATCTTAAATATTCTACCAAATAACCTAGGTGAATGGAGGTGGTGTCTAAATCAATCTATCCTGAGGTGAGAGGACACCCGGCTGGAGATAAATAAGAGACTAATAAAATTCTTTGATATAAAGTCTAGACAAAACACAAATTTTCTCATAATTTGGGAAACACACAAAGCATCAGGACTCAGGACGATCCCTAATGGACTGCACAACTGCTGTTGAGGCCACTAGCAAGCATCAGTCCTGCCTCTTTGCTAAAGATATAGAGAGAACCTCCCCACTGGAGAATCAAAATAAAAAAACAGCAGCGCCTCTGGCCTTGATGGTAGGGGTTTGTTAGAGCTACAAAGCTACTAATACCCCCTTAGCCCGGTGTTGCTTTGGGTCACCTATCGGGGAACCCATCAGTGCAATTTGGCATGCTACGGGACGGATACTATATAGGAGGGTGACGTCATTTATTCATCACCAGTTCTGTATTCTCTTACACATGACTTTTCCTCTCAATTTGCAATACATATTTGATTGATATTTAATTCAGTCTGTCAGTCTCATCTAGGCTCCCATATCTACTGAAGATCTGCCATTTTGGCGGTGAAACGGTTGAGCTAGAGGAGCAACACAATCAGTTGGCAGACTAAGCAATCAACACTATGAGCTAGAGGAGCTGCAACAAGTTGGCAGGGTGAGTAATCAAAATTATCCGATCTATTGAGTGTACAGTACTATATTCTTGGTGTCTCTATAGTAGACACCTTGAGTCTCTCAGGGTTCTCACCTCTCTATCTGAGCTGAGAGCTGTCACTCTCCCCCTTATGTGTGTCTGAGTTTTTCTGCTTTTTGTCTGTCTTGTCGCTGGATCGTTTCCCTTATATCTGGATACCCAGCTGTCTAGCCCTAGTGTGTATGTTTTTAGTAGGTTCTAATAAAGAGTATCAATAGTGATCTTTTAACAAGTCTAATCTGTGAAGGGCTATTATTACTATTTAGACTTTCTGCACTCTGTGAATTTTTTGCACATGGGGATAAAGGGGGCAAACTAATGTCCTCACTTATAAAAAAGACAAGAGAAAATTAGGAGGGAAAAAAACTACAGCCTCATCAGATATATCTGCAGCCTTTCAAACCTATTATACTAAACTCTATCATCTCAATGAAGGCGAGACCCAACTGTCTTCAGACAACAAAGCTAGGGAAATAGATAGGTGTTTGAAGGAATTAAACTTACCCTCACTAAGCTCGGATAAGACGGGGAACCTGCTTGCACCCATTAGTCAAGAAGAACTTAGTTCAGTGATAGGCAGCTTCCCAAGTGGAAAGAGCCCAGGACGAGACGGTTACTACAAAACTCTACAGCAGACGATACTGCAGCTCACTCTCAATGCTATCATAAAGGGTGCTCCTCTTCCTAGGCAGCCACAAGAAGCACATATAACCCTGATGCACAAAGAGGACAAAGACCCAACCCAATGCAACATTTATAGACCTATTTCTTCACTAAATTTAGATGTGAAGATGTGGGCAAAACTATTGGCTCTTAGGATTGGTAAAATTTTCCCTGACATGATAGCGGATAATCAGACAGGTTTTGTGAAGGGTAGAGAAGGAAAAGCATTAGACAGTGTAGACTGGTCCTACTTGAAACCAGTTCTACACAAATTTAACTTCCCAGCACAACTAGTTAACACACTATTTTCCTTATATACCCAACCACACTCTAGACTGAGAATGAACTGCACTCTATCCCAATCACGAATGGTACCCATCAGGGTTGCCTTTTATCCCCAACATTATTCGTACTTACACAAGAAGCCCTTCTACAAGCAATCAAACAAAATCCAGAAATACAAGGTCTCATAATTGCTGATGACATTCTTTTTTGTAATCTCAAATCCCCAACAGAGTATTTTAAAACTGAACAACTTATTGGATCTTTATGGAAACCATTCAAACTTCAAGGTTAATAAAAATAAATTGGTGATCTTAAATATTACTATGCCACCACATAGAGTAAGAGAAATTAAAGATAATACTCTGTATGCCTGGGCAGAACACTCTATTGACTACTTGGGTATTAAGCTTAAAAACCTCTCCACATTATTCGAATTCAATCTCTTTCCACTACTAACTGAAATTAAGACCTTGTTAACTATGTATAACCTTCCTATTATATCTTGGTTTGGCAGAATAAAACTTATTAAGACATATATTCTACCCAAGATACTTTACAAAATAGAAATGCTATCACTTCACATACCACAGTCATTCTTTAAACTTACTCCTGTGCACAATTAAGTGTCTCACTTCACCACACCGGAAAAATATGGAATATTTTTAAAAAAACATGACAATTCAGGACATCCATGGGGTTATACACAATGATCCTCAAACCATAATAGATACTCTTGTGCTGCTCAGTAAGGTTGAAGGCCTGCCCTGCATCTTGCACATCTCTCCGCAGTTATCTCAAATTTTAAAACTCAACACTTATCTTCGAGACCCTTAACAGATTTTGAAAAATGAATAAGTAGCCAGAACAAAACCTCTAGGAAGATTTTGTCGTTGACCAAAAATTTCACCTCCTCTTGTGCTACATACTGTATGGACCAACTTTCATCTCATCATGAGAAAAGTGGAGCATAAAAATATCTGATGCCGAAATCAAAACAATGTTTAAAACTACATGTTGGATCTCACCATGTGTCCATCTGCAGGAGAACCATTGCAAATTATTAATCAGATGGTATAAAACCCCAGAGTGGCTACATGCATACAAACTCACAGAAACGGACAGGTGTTGGAGGTGCCAAGAACATACAGGTTCATATCTACATATTTGGTGGAACTATCCTAAGATCAAGATATTTTGGGCAAAGGTTGCAAGGGAAATGGGTACAATTCTTAGAAAAAAGATACAGCTTTCTCCTGACAAAGTTATTCTTAGTAGACCAAGTGCACCCCTAAAAGATAAACTAGCCTCTTATATGATTGCAGTGGCTAAAGCACTAATCCCCCTCCTTTGGGGAAAAACTAACCCACCTTCTTTATATATGCGGAAAAACAAGATAAACCAAATATATACATTTGAAGAACTACTTAGTTTTTATTGGTATCATTTGGGATGAAGGCAGAATTCTGGTTGCTTTTTATTGAGTTTTTTAGGAGTCTAGCTTGTAAAAAAAAACTGCCACTGCAATAGTGGTGTTTATTCATGTGCTGTTGCCTTTACTGTATGGATTCTGTTATCCTAATGGCAGACTCCCTCAAGCATGCTTCTGCATGAGCAATACTCAGAGAATAAACCCATTGAATGCAATAGGTTCATTCTCATTTTTTTTTTTACCCAGCACACTTTATTTTAGTACGCATTTGTGCACCAAAGGCCCCATAGGAGTCCATAGAAGGGGTGTTCAAGCTGCACAATTCCATGGGGGGGAAAAAACATGGGGAACTAATTAGGCCAAGTAGGTATTTTGCTTGGGGTGCAGCTGTGTCCTGTGCCAAAGTGAAATGGCCCAGTGTATTGCCAAGTTTTTTGTGTTTGAAGTTCTGTTACACCTTTAAAAAGGACAAAGAATTAAATGTAACACAGTTTTATTAATAGAACTGTTATACAGTTGCATATAGTGAATGATATTGCATACACTTTTGCAAAAATGTCTAGCAAAGGTTAAGTACTTGGTAACTTACTTACACATCACTAAGGGCTGTTACAAGCATCATCTGCCTAGACCATCAGCTGGGGAAGCACCAGCAAGAATAGAGAAGCCCTGGGAAGTTCACAGCAACATGCAGCCACGGGAACAGAGCGTCTGACTCAAATTGGACTTCCCATCTTATAATACACAGTAACAAATATTGTACATAACCTAGCATTATATAACCTGTAAAAGGTCAGTGCTGATGTGTTAGCAATCTGAGTCACAGAAAGTCTAGAGTGGCCAAACCCCCAAATACATGTGAGACACAGGGACAAGACTTGTTCCCAGACTACGATAGCAGTGCGCCCAGAAATTTACAAGGTTTTAGCTAGTCTGGAAAACAGATTGTATAAACTACACTATTCAATAAAGAGGCATAGATGGCTAAAACAATACAAATTGGTGGCTGCAAATACCCAACTAAACCACTGTTATCATACCCAGCCTGCACAAAAAGTACATTGATATGTGCAAAAACACGTGCAAAAACGACTCAATCACAGTGCTAAAACATTCCGCTACCCTGTGTACAGCCGACATTATTCTGCAGGTCATTAAAGTTGCAGACAAATATGCACATGTAACAATATTACATATTATATCGCTGATTACTTCATAAGGGTCAATGATTCAGGGATTATTCTGATTGCCAGATTGGAGTGGAGGAGGAATTTTCCACCTATAATGAGGAAAATTGACTTCTACCACGTTTTCTTTTTTTTTTTTGCCTTTCTCTGGATCACCATTGGGCGGTTAAAGGCTGATCTGGAAGAATTTAGGTCTGTTCTTCTGCATTGCACACTATGTAATCTTTGACAAACTTGTCTCCTGAGTACAATATATATTTTTTCCCATCCTTATTCATCTTAGATTGCAGTGTGGGGCATAAAATGAAGGAAACCTGTTAGCTAGAATAAGCTGCCCAAACTGCAGGTCTCATGCAATAGAGTATGAGGAGATGAACAGTTTGGGGTGAGATGTTGTTCATTTGTTGAACAGTTTAAGTTTCAAAAATACGTGAATTACAGACAACCATGCTAGCCATAAACTATCGCCTTTTAAAGTAAAATGAAGCCTAGAATCTGTACATATGAAAATAACAAAGTCTTACAAAAAGAGCAAAATTTGCTGTATATGACTGTAGATCTGCCACAGATGGCATTAATCAAGTGCCAGTCCAGGTAAGATGGTGATGCTTCGTGTTGGTGGGGAAACTGGATCGGTTTTCTGTAGAAACAATAGGGGGCAAATAAAGGGTTAGCCAGCGGGTTAAGAGAGGTAGAAAAGGACCAAAAGAGACGCCGAGACAAACTAATACATTGTTCACACAACTACAGATATATATTTTTAGGGCTCTTTCACACAAGCGCTGTTTTCACACAATATAGCCGTGAGAAAAGATAACATCACCTGGCTACTTCAAGCTACTTGAAGTAACCTGTTCACACGATCCGAGGTGTTGGCTTTGTGCTTTCAATGCTCCCATAGGAGCCTATGGAAAACATGCAGCAAAGATAGGGCATGTCCTATCTTTGTGCACACCTTGGAGCACTCACATGTCCTATCTTTGTGCACACCTTGGAGCACTCGCATGTCCTATCTTTGTGCACACCTTGGAGCACTCGCATGTCCTATCTTTGTGCACACCTTGAAGTACTCGCATGTCCTATCTTTGTGCACATCTCGGGGCACTCGCATGTCCTATCTTTGTGCACACCTTGGAGCACTCTCATATCCTGTCTATTGCAGGCGAGTGCATTTTACGCATCTAAAATTCCTTCATGGGAACGCTTCTATAGCAAACCATTGGTTCTATTTAGACACAATCTATTCATGTGCCGCTAATGCATATGGAACATGCTCATGTGAAAGAGCCCTTATAGGAAGAGGTTCAGTATGCAGTAAATTGTATTTTATTCATTCAACCTCTGCAGATTTCAGGCCATAGATGGCCTTATCAGTGAATACAAAAACAGCTGTCAATCACTGATAGGACCGCCCACTGGACTTCAAAGTCCAATATGAACATGAGTTTTTAAATGAATAGAATACAATTTTTGCAAATTAAGCGAATTTAGTGTGTGATAGAAATACAGCTTTCTAATATGCTCTGTACTTCTGTTCCTCGCCATTTTCCATTTGCAGGATATTTTTGTGTTTGTGAAGGATAACAATCTGAGTCTGAAAACCTATATATGTATATTAATATATATTAATTTATTTTGTTCGCTGAACATTGGATACCGTTGTATCTGTTCTAGACAATGCTCTGTGAGCTAAACAACCTGGACTCCAGGCTGATAAATTGTCACAGACAGGTTTGTGCAATTGCTGCTGATGTACTTTTGCAGAGTATTGTGTTTTGATCGCTGCTCATGGTTTCTGGTCATGGCCGGCGGCTACTCCTACCTACTCCCTCTGCTGGTCACGGCCAGCAATACTCCCCAGCTGTTAAGAGTAGCAGAGACCATCCAGTCTGCCAGGGCTCCTGTCACTGCCACCCACAGGGATAATGCACACTCTCAGCCCTCTTTTATATATCACATTTGAAAGTACCATTGGGCTCCAAGCTGCCTCTTTTGCTGTTATACAAGAACTCTGCCAGTCCTCAAGTTTGAATATTGACCATGTCTCGATGTGTTCCATGGCGCTTCTGACCTGTCCATGTCATTTGCCACTAAAAATGAGACAACTATTAAGTTAATGGTTCAGGAGCCCATAGAGGTAAGAGGGGTTAAAAAGTAAGAACCAGGAAACCCTAGGTGCTGCCTCTGGAGTAGCCCAAAGTCAAATCAGTCAGTGGGTTTACACCCGCTGCTTGACACGCAAGTGATAAGGTAACATTTTTATTTTTCCATGAACATAGATGTATGATCCTTTGTTTTTTGGGGGGACATGATTTTTTAAAAATACTAAAAAAGTTAAATGGGGTAGAACAAAAAAAACGTGTAATTTCATCATTGGTTCCTGGATGTTAGAATTTTGGTGATGTCTGAGGATTTTTTGTCTGTGAGTTGTGATTGTGGCAACCTTCAATTTGCACTGCAGCTCCATTAACTTTTTTTTCGTTCAAATATTTTTTATTGGTTATAAATCTGTCCACAGTTTAAACATAATTTAGGTCACTTCAAAAGTCCTGAGACCAAAACAAAAAAAGAACCCAAAAACTATTGTATGAATATCTACTTTAAAGTCCGTTATAAATACTATGAACTTGAAGGGGAGAAGAGACAGTATTTCGCAGAAAGATGAGATTGCTTTATGAGTGTTGATTAATAGACAAATGTGTTGTATAGATGTAGAGAGGCGCGCTCTCGCCTTTTCTCCTCTCGATCTTGTCTTATGATACGATACTGGGTGTCTCGTCTCGACCCTTGTTAGAATTCTGGCCTGGACTTCTCCTTTACTGCCGACACGAGTTTTACTTACTCTAAGACATACATTGGGATGGGGGAGGGGTGAGGAAAAGACCAGGGGAAGAAACATGGGGGTGAGTGGGGGGGGGGGAGAGGAGAGGTATATGGAGATAGGCGATGTGGTCGGGGGGGCGCTCCATGCGCGGATGAAGTGGTCGAGTTAGTTGATAGAGCCTTGATCTATCCACTTTCTGAGGTTGTCAGATCCCCTGAACGCTACCCACGGCTGCCATGTCTTATAATAGGCTTCCCATAGTTTGGGCTCGTCTGCTCCCTGCTCGTCGAATCTCATGAGGGTATGGAGTTCCTCCACCCACATGCCCCTAGTTGGGGCGGTTGTTGAACGCCAGAGTCTTGGGATGAGTCTTCTTACCGCTATTATAAAGTGTTTCAACAAACTTGATTTAGCTATTCTCGCAGCGCCTGGGAACAGTGAGAGCAGGGCGAGTTTGGGTGTCATTATCACGTCTGAGTGGTTAACATGGTTGAACAGGGTTGTCACTTCCTTCCAGAGCTCGGCTACTGGTTGACATTCCCACCATATGTGGATCATGGTGCCTCTGCTCCCACTGCATCTCCAGCACCCCGAGGAGGCCTGGGGAAAAACCCTCTGTAATTGGTCAGGGGTTCTGTACCATCTTGAAACGATCTTGTAGTTGAGGTCTTGAATTCTACTCGCCGTGGAAACCTTATGAGTAAGAGTCCAGATTTTGCCCCAATCCTCGTCGGGGAGGTTTTCACCCAGCTCTCGTTCCCATGACTCTTTATAGTTCAGGGCCTCGTCCCCCGTCTCCCGACACAGCAGTATTTTGTATAACTTAGAAATCATATGCCTCTGGCTTAGGCGTGATAAGCAAATTTGTTCAAACTCCATAAGGGATGCCGTCAGATTCACTTTTGGTATCAGCGAGCTCACAAATCCCCTTAACTGCAAGTATTGAAGCCAGGAACCTGGCTGTGGTGGGGACTGGCCCAGGATCTCTGTCATGGGTTTCAGTCCCGACACTGTCACTACATCCCTTAGCCTGGGGGTTGGTGTGGCTGGGAGGGACAGCAGTCTCGTCTGGCTTATAGTGGTTTCGAATAGAGGGTTTGCTGTGAGCGGTGTTAATGGGCCTGGGACTGTGACTAAACCATATCGGGGCGCGAAGCTCGCCCATACGTGAAACAATTGGAGACTGAAGGGGGAGATGTTCGGAATTGCCTTAACACATCTGGGGGGTATCCAGGGCGCTCCGTAAAGGCCATCGGGCTCACCTGAATGCTCTACTTCCACCCAGAGTCTTGAGCTCCTACTTTTGATGATGTCAAGGACGCAGTTTGCGATGTTGGCCTTGTGGTATAGAGAAAAATCTGGTAGCCCCAATCCTCCCCTTTCTTTTTCCCTCGTCAATACGGAGAAGCGTAGACGTGGTTTACGGCCCCTCCAGACAAAGTTTGTGATCAGAGACCTAAGTTTTTTGAAGAATACTCTTGGGAGCCCTATTGGGATGGCTTGACAGATGTAGAGAAATCTGGGCAATACATCCATTTTTACTGCGTTAATTCGCCCATTCCACGAGATGTAGAGGGGATTCCATTTGCCCAAGTCCTTCTCCAGGTTCTCGACAAAGGGAATAAAGTTTAATTTATAGGCTGAGGCCAACTCTGCTGAAATGTTTATTCCTAGGTATTTTAAGTGTGAGTCAACCCACCGAAAGGGGAGTACCGATCTCAGGTGGGTAACCTCGGCCTGCGGTAGCGAGATGTTCAGGGCCTCTGATTTCTGTGCATTAATTTTATAGTTGTTAATTCTCCCGAATTTTTCGAATTCCTTTAAGAGCACAGGCATGCCGACTCTGGGATTGGATAAATATAATAACAGGTCATCGGCGAATAATGCCATTTTATGCTCTGTGGAGCTAATCTTAAGGCCTTTTATTGAGTCGTTGCTTCGGATGGAATTGGCTAGGGCTTCCATGGTAAGGATGTACAGAAAGGGTGAGAGGGGACACCCCTGTCTCGTCCCGTTGCTCACTCTGAGCCGGTCGGACAACGTCCCGTTCACTCTAATTCTAGCCGTGGGGTCCTGATAGAGCGCCATGATCCACTGGAGCATCCGTGGGCCCAGTCCGATTTTCTCTAGCGTGGCTGAGAGGAAGGCCCAGCTCACCCTGTCGAAAGCCTTCTCTGCGTCAATCGACAGGAGGCATAGGGGAGTATTTGTTGATTTGGCCCTCGCTATTAGGGACATTGTTTTAATGGTGTTATCCCTTGCCTCTCTGCCAGGAACAAAACCGACCTGCTCCAAGTGGATCATTCTGGGGATTTGGTTCTGTAATCTATTTGCTATCAGTTTCGCGAACATCTTGATGTCTATGTTTATTAGTGAGATTGGTCTATAGCTCCCGCAGGCCGAGGGGTCCTTATCCGGTTTAAGTATAATTGTGATATGAGCTTGTAACGCCTGCGTGGGGAACGGGTGGCCTCTGTTTACAGTGTTGAAAGCGTCTAGTGCTATTGGGGCTAGTTCTTCCACAAATAGTTTGTAAAATCTGGCCGTATACCCGTCTGGGCCTGGGCTCTTGTTGACTTTCAGGTTTTGGATTATGTCGGTTAGTTCTGCTGGTGTGAAGTCTTGCTCCAGGGCCTCTGCCTCCGCTGATGTCAGGCTCTTAGGGGCATGTTGAGAAAGGTAGGTGTCTATCTCGTTTTTAAGGAGCTGGGTTGGGGCATGGGGCTCTGTTGGGATGTTGTAGAGTTTATCATAATAGGATTTAAACTCCTCCAATATGTCTTTGGTGTTATGGACCAATTGACCTCTGGCAGTTTGGATTTTGGGGATATATGTTTGGGGGGACCTGGGGTGAAGGGTTCTGGCTAGGTGGTTTCCGCATTTATCCCCATATTCAAACGACCCTTTTCTAAGTTTGTCCCTGAAGGCCAGAGAGCGTTGATCTAGTATCCCCAAGATCTGTTGGCGGATTGAAGATATTTCCGCTCTCAGGACTTCGCTTTGCTGTCTTTTATTAGCAGTTTCCTTGGCCCTCAGGGTGGCCAATAGCCCTGTAAGGGTGGCCGATCTTTCTTTTTTGATCCTGGCCCCCTGGGAGATCAACACGCCTCTTAGTATACACTTAAGGGTTTCCCATTTTATAGGTGCGGGGGTCTGGTCCGCTTGGTGTGTCTCCTTGAAAATTTCTATCTCTTTTCTGAGTGCTGCTACGCATAGAGGGTCTTTTAGGAGGTTATCATTAAGTCTCCAGGACTGGCTTCTAGGTGTAGCTCCCCAGCCCGCTAGGCCCCCAAAGACTGGGGCGTGGTCTGACCACAGCATGTCCCCATGTGAGCATGAGGGGGAACTGTCTAAGAGACTGTGTGAGATCATAAGATAGTCAATCCTGCTATAGGAGTTGTGAGCTGCTGATTGGAAAGTGTAATCTCGGGTGTCTGGGTGCAATATTCTCCAGAGATCTATTAAATGTAGTGTGTCTAATTTTTTTTTGAGTGTCCTGGTTGCTGCCCGGGAGACGGAGGACTTACCCGATGTGGTGTCCATGACGGGGTCCATTGCCGTGTTGAGGTCTCCACCCAGAATAATTTTCGATCCGTCTGCAAAGTTGGCTAGGGCATTCAGCACCCTCAGCGCAGCGGATACTTGGTTCTGGTTGGGGAGATAAATATTGGCAAAAGTGGTTACTGTACCTAGTATTTCTACCTTAAGAAAAATATATCTGCCTCCTGAGTCAATCAGGGAGTCGACTTGCTGGTACTGGAGGGTCCTATGTAAGGCAATGGAAACCCCTCCCGCCTTTCTCAGGGGATCGGGGCTATGTAGCCATTTGGGGTAGTATGAGGAGGAACAGGTTGGCACGCACCCCGCCTTGAAGTGGGTCTCTTGTAGCATAGCTACCATCACCTTTTTTTTATGTAAGTGGTAGAGGAGTTGTCTTCTCTTCTGGGGGCTGTTCAGGCCTTTGGTGTTGTAGGTGCAGAAGGTTAAGTTCGCCATTTGGGCTTAAATGCGGGGGTGGTTGCGTGCCTCCCCTCTCCCCTCAAATGGGTAGTGGGTGGGGGGGAATGGGGAGAAGTGGGCACAAGAGGGGAAGACACATAAGGGAATAACATAGGGGGGAGAAACATGTAACTTGCAAACAAACAGTAATAGGTGAAGGGGCACTAAGAAACCCCTATAACTAATGGTCTGCCTAGGATAGGCAGGAAACAACAGCTTTAATAAGCTGTTAGCCCTACGTGGGAGAGTGGAAGCTACGAAGGGGTGGGCTCTCTCCCGCTTCCCGACCCCGTATGAAGAATGATTCCCGGGTTTAACGTCCGGGACTATTAGGCATGTATGTGAACGTTCCCAGACCCGGCCGAGTCAGTTCCCTCCCCTGTTGGTTTAGGTTTATAGTGTGTTCATCTAGAAGGGGTGAACATGAAAGAGGGGGGGGATAGGTATGGAAGGAGTATAGATATGAAAACAGATGAATCAGATCGGTATAGCTTTGCATGACAGAATAAGAATGAGTTCGTCCGGATCATTCTACTGCTCCACTTCTGTCGTCGTTTTTTCCTCCCTGGCGGAGGTCTCTGCGTCGGCGTCTGGACCTCGGGGGTGCGGGTTGCCACGTGTTTCTGGGGGGCTGCACCGGAAGGAAGGACGGCGATGGCCAGTCCGGAAGTTGGACTGGAGGGAGTTCCAGAGCGCCCAGGAAATGCGGCAAGTCTCCCGGTCCTCGAAATGTTGATGACTTGCCATTCTTGGAGGCGTGTAATTGGAAGGGGAAGCCCCACCGATAGGGGATCTCTCTTTCCTGAAGGAGAGTCAGTAAGGGCCTCAGGGCCCTGCGCAACTCTAGGGTTCGTCGAGAGAGGTCCGGAAGAATCAGGATCGGGGTTCCCTTGAAAGACATGTCTTTGATGTAACGTATTTTTTGTAAGATTAGGTCCTTGTCCTTGTAAAAATGGATTCGGCAGATCACATCCCTGGGTCTGCCAGGGTCGGAGGGTTTCGGGCCTAGTGATCTGTGTATTCTGTCTATTTCTAGTGTGGAGGACTCTGGTCTTTTTAGAATATTGTTAAAAAATGACTGGGCCCAGTTTTCGAGTTGTGATGGTTCGACTTCTTCAGTAAGGCCTCTTATACGCACATTATTTCTTCGATGACGATTTTCCAAGTCATCTAGGTGTGTATAGAGCTCTTGGATCTGCTGTGAGTGTAGATGAAGTTCTTGATCATGGGCCTCGAGAGTCTCTGTGACCTTTTCCTGTGCCTCCTCCACAGCCTCTACTCTCTGGCCTATTTGGCGAATCTCGTGTTGCAGGGACTCTACATCCTTCTTGCGCGCAGTCTCGAGTTGCTGAAAGAGAGTATCGATATGATTCTGCGTCGGTAGGGCCCGGAGGTGACTTTTCCAGTCCCAGCTGTCTTCGGCCACTGGTGTGAGGGTTGGATTGCTGGGTGTTCTCTGTGTGGGACGCCCGAGGTGCGGTTGGTCTACTATGTCACTGGGGTTATCCCCGCTATCTGGGTTTGGTTTACATGGTTGTGTCTTCAGGACCCTGGGTTTAGCTGCGCTCTGCGGGGCGATCTGTGTGGGTCTCCTCTGGACCCCACTTCTCTGTGGGAGCGGGGAGCTATGGGTTTGCTGAGCTGTAGGGCCGGCCCCTGCATCAAGATGGCGGCTATTTGAGGGATCTTTGAGAGGGTCTCTAGATCCTGGCGATGCTTCGGGGGAGCTGTGTGTTGGTGGGGAGCTGGGCCGCGACGGGACATGGCACGGCGATGGGGTATGATCCCTTGTTTGTTGATGTTTGTTTGATGGGGGTCCTCCCCTTGGCTCTGGGGATTGTGGGAGCTCAAGGCTTGAGCTGGCTTTAGCCCGCGTTTTGCTGTCAGGGGGGGCTGAGCCTATTACCCCTTGGGGCGATGGGGCCCCTTTTTGTGTGGAGCAATATGGAGGGGCTCTGCTCTGTTGGGCTGTGTCCCCTGGCACTTGTGTTCCTGTGGGGCTCTGGTATAGTGTGTGCAGTGGGGTGTCTGGGGCTCCGGTGTTTACAATCATTGGGGAGAGTATGTCATCACTCTCCCCTGTGCCCGGCTCTTCTGCTTCACTCACCGCTCCTGCCGCCGCTGGTGTTATGTTCCGGTCTCGGCTGGCTGCGCTCGCTCTCCCTCTGCTGTTCCTGGCCATCTCGGGGGGGACGCTGTTCTCCGGCGCCTCTCCGCTGTCTCCTCCGCTCTCCCCGCTGTGCCTGCTGTCGGCACTGCGGTGTATGGTGTCTTGGCTCCTTTCAATCATCTCCGGCGGCTGTTCCTGCTCGGAGTCGGAGCTTGCCGGCCTCGCCGGAAGTGCTGCGGGCGCCATCTTGGGTGCGGCGGCTCGGCGCTCCTCTCCAGCCGCTCTCCTCATGTACGCTGCAATGCCGCTCCCGGAGACTTTCGGCGATGCCCGTGGGGTTCCTCTCCTCCTTCCCTTCGCCATGGTTGTGAGTAGCCGGGTCTGGGTCATCCACGGACGAAGATATAGGGGTCAGTCGCGGGAGCCGAGCTGGGATGCGACTCACTCCTTCATGAGCTAGCCACGCCCCCTAGCTCCATTAACTTTAATGGCAGTGCAAGGTCACAGCGCTATACAGTGATCTATGGTTATGTGACCCCTACCACAGTGTAAGTTGTTGTGTTGCCCTAGCCTTAGGGAGGATTAGAAAATCTGCCCCATTTTCTTTTACATCATGATCTTTACCACTTAATGTAAGATGATATTAATTCCTTAACACCACAGAATGTGCATTTATGTTCTGGTTGTGTGGAGTTTATATAGAGCCGGGCTATGAGCAGTTCCTTCTCCATACACGACGGGTGCCATCTTTCTATGAGACTAAACTGCCCACAACAGCATGATCAGTGCTGACAGGTCAATCCTCTAAATTCTGCTGTAAATTCTCATAGTGGCATTTAAATGCCCCTGAATAGATGACAGGGTGACATTTGGTTGCCTCCTGAAGCACCACAGGGCTGCCCATTAAACATTCTGAGCTGGGACTAAAAAAATTTAAAAATAAAAAAGTTTTATTAATTATTGGAAAAAATACAAAGGTACTAAAAAATTTTTTTTTTAAAAGTCTTCTCTGTTTAATGAAAAATAAATAATAGCATATTTGGTATCGCTGCATCTATTAATGTTTGAACTATCAAAATAACATTATTTTTCCCACACAATGAAAGTAATCAAAAAAATAAAAATACAAAACGCAGAATTGGTCACAATTAGAGATGAGCGAGCTCACTCGTCCAAGCTTGATACTCGTTCGAGTATTAGGGTGCTCGAGACGCTCGTTACTCGAGACGAGCACCACGCGGCACTCGACTCTATTACATTTCCTTCCCTGAGAAATTTGCGCCCTTTTCTGGCCAATAGAAACACAGGGAAGGCATTACAACTTCCTCCTGTGACGTTCCAGCCCTATCCCACCCCCCTGCAGTGAGTGGCTGGCGAGATCAAGTGATCCCTAAGGATTTAAATCAGCTCCGCCCGCGGCTCGCCACAGACACACGCTAAGAGAGATCAGGGACAGTGTTGCTGCTGCTGCTGCTATAGGGAGAGTGTTCGCGTCTTCAAGAACCACAACAGTTCCTTCTTAGGGCCACAGCTCACCAAGTGCATTACTGTTGTGGCTGCTGTGAGCAGTTTTGCACTTTTTTTTTTAAATGTATATCGGGCGTGCAGGCTATAGCGTTCTCAGGCTGCAGGCTGTACTTGAGTATAGGGGCAGTATTGGTCAGGCAGGGACAGTGGTATTGTAGAATCCTTTCTACAAGAACCCCAACGGTCCTTCTTAGGGCTACCTGTGACCGTGTGCATTTAACTCTGTGGTTGCTGGGAGTTGTAGTACCTCAGTATTGCACAGCAGAGCCAGCGTGCAGCCTTCATGTAAATATTTTTTGGTCTGCAGTTAGTGTAACGTCAGCGCTGTCTGCTAAGTCTACGCCAAGAAACCACAAATTTTTTACAGCGCTCTGTGTTACACGCGTGCTGTCTCAGATGTGTACGGTGTGTCAGACACCCATAGATTGAAAGTGCAATACACACTGCATAGCCTCAGCCTGCATTGCATCGAAAAAAAAGGAAATTTTAAAAAGAAATCCTTTTTACGGCTGACGGTGACCCAGTGCATTTGCCGGCATGGCCTGTGGGAGCTCACGTACATCCAAACATTTTTACCGCTCTGTCTCTGCTCGATTCTTTATCCACCATGCTGAGGGGTAGGGGTAGGGGTAGAGGACGGGAACGCGAGCGAGGACGTGGAGTTCCAAATGAGGGTGTGGGTATAGGCCGAGTTCCTGGTCCAGGCGAATCACAGCCGGCTGCTGCGGGAGTAGGAAAGAGGACAGTTTCTGGGGTCCCCAGCTTCATATCACAATTTTTGGGTCCACGTGGTAGACCTTTATTAAAAACCGAGCAGTGTGAGCAGGTCCTGTCGTGGATGGCAGAAAGTGCATCCAACAATCTATCGACCACCCTGTCTTCCACTCCGTCCACTGCTGGAACTCTGAATCCTCTGGCTGCTGCTCCTCCTTCCTCCCAGCCTCCTCACTCCATGAAAATGACACATTCTGAGGAGCAGGCAGACTCCCAGGAACTGTTCTCGGGCCCCTGCCCAGATTGGGCAACAATGGTTCCTCTCCAGGAGTTTGTTGTGACCGATGCCCAACCTTTGGAAAGTTCCCGGGGGCGGGGGGATGAGGCTGGGGACTTCCGGCAACTGTCTCATGAGCTTTCAGAGGGTGAGGAGGACGATGACGATGAGACACAGTTGTCTATCGATGAGGTAGTAGTAAGAGCGGTAAGTCCGAGGGAGGAGCGCAAAGAGGATTCGGAGGAATGGCCGCTGGACGATGAGGTGACTAACCCCACCTGGTGTGATAAGCCAACTGAGGACATGTCTTCAGAGGGGGAGGCAATTGCAGCCGCAGGACAGGTTGGAATAGGCAGTGGGGTGGCCAGGGGTAGAGGCAGGGCCAGAGTGAATAATCCACCAGCTGTTTCTCAAAGCACCCCCTCGCACCAAGCCACCGTGCAGAGGCCAAGGTGCTCTAAGGTGTGGCAGTTTTTCACTGAGACCGCGGACGACCGGTGAACAGTGGTGCGCAACCTTTGTTGTGCCAAGATCAGCCGGGGAGCCACCACCACCAGCCTCACCACCACCAGCATGCGCAGGCATATGATGGCCAAGCACCCCAGAAGATGGGACGAAGGCCGTTCACCGCCTACGGCTTGCGCCACTGCCTCTCCCCCTGGGCCCCAACCGGCCACTGAGATCCAACCCACTTCTCATGACACAGGCACGACCGTCTCTTGACCTGGAGCCACACCCTCACCTCTGCTCTCCTCGGCCCCATCCAGCAATGTCTCTCAGTGCAGCGTCCAGCTGTCGCTAAGAGAATCGTTGGAGCGAAAGCGCAAATTCGCCGCCACGCACCCGCACGCTCAAGCTTTAAATGTCCACATAGCCAAATTGATCAGCCTGGAGATGCTCCCCTACAGGCTTGTGGAAACTGAGGCGTTCAAAAACATGATGGCGGCGGCAGCCCCACGCTACTCTGTCCCCAGTTGCCACTATTTTTCACGGTGTGCCGTCCCAGCCCTGCACGACCACGTCTCACGCAACATTGTACGTGCCCTCACCAACTCGGTTACTGGCAAGGTCCACTTAACAATGGACACGTGGACAAGCACAGGCGGGCAGGACCACTATATCTCCCTGACGGCACATTGGGTGAATTTAGTGGAGGCTGGGACCGAGTCAGAGCCTGGGATCGCTCGTGTCCTACCCACCCCCAGAATTGCGGGCCCCAGATCGGTGCTGGTTTCTGCGGCGGTGTATGCCACCTCCACTAAACCTTCCTCCTCCTCCAATGCAACCTCTACCTCGCAATCAAGACGTGTCAGCAGCAGCACGTCGCCAGCAGTCGGTGTGACGCGGTGCGGTAGCACAGCGGTGGGCAAGCGTCAGCAGGCCGTGCTGAAACTACTCAGCTTAGGAGAGAAGAGGCACACGGCCCACGAACTGTTGCACGGTCTGACAGAGCAGACCGACTGCTGGCTTTCGCCACTGAGCCTGCAACTGGGCATGGTCGTGTGTCACAACGGCCGTAACCTGTCTGCAGCTCAGCAGCCTCACACACATGCCATGCCTGGCCCACGTCTTTAACTTGGTGGTTCAGCGGTTTCTGAAAGGCTACCCACACTTGTCAGACCTCCTCGGCAAGGTGCGCCGGGTCTGCGCACATTTCTGCAAGTCCAACACGGACGCCGCCACCCTGAGGACCCTGCAACATCGGTTTAATCTGCCAGTGCACCGACTGCTTTGCGACATGCCCACACGGTGGAACTCTACGCTCCACATGTTGTCCTGGCTGTATGAGCAGCGTAGAGCTATAGTGGAATACCAACTCCAACATGGGCGGCGCAGTGGGAGTCAGCCTCCTCAATTCTTTACAGAGGAGTGGGCCTGGATGGCAGATATCTGCCAGGTCCTTGGAAACTTTGAGGAGTCTACCCTGATGGTGAGCGGCGATGCTGCAATCATTAGCATCCCCATTCCCCTGCTATGTCTGTTGAGAAGTTCCCTGCAAAGCATAAAGGCTGATGCTTTGCGGTCGGAAACGGAGGCAGGGGAAGACAGTATGTCGCTGGATAGTCAGAGCACCCTCATGTCTATATCTCAGTGCATTGAGGAGGAGGAGAAGGGGGAGGAGCCTGAGGAGGAAGAGACAGCTGGGCCCACTGCAGAGGGTACCCATGCTGCTTGCCTGTCATCCATTCAGCGTGTATGGCCTGAGGAGGAGGATCCTCAAAGTGATCTTCCTAGTGAGGACAGCCATATGTTGCATACAGGTACCCTGGCACACATGGCTGACTTTATGTTAGCATGCCTTTCCCGTGACCGTCGCGTTAGACGCATTCTGGCCACTACGGATTACTGGGTATACACACTGCTTGACCCACGGTATAAGGATAACCTTTCCACTCTCATTCCCGAAGAGGAAAGGGGTTTGAGAGTGATGCAATACCACAGGGCTCTGGTGGACAAACTGATGGTAAACTTCCCATCTGACAGCGCTAGTGGCAGAAGGCGCAGTTCCGAGGGCCAAGTAGAAGGGGAGGCGCGGAGATCAGGCAGCATGTTCAGCGCAGGCAGGGGAACACTCTCCAAGGCCTTTGCCAGCTTTATGGCTCCCCAGCAAGACTGTGTCACACCTCCCTAGTCCAGGGAGTCGGAGGGAGCACTGTAGGAAGATGGTGAGGGAGTATGTAGCGGATCGTACCACCGCCCTCCGTGACGCCTCTGCTCCGTACAACTACTGGGTGTCAAATCTGGACACGTGGCCTGAACTCGCGCTGTATGCCCTGGAGGTGTTGGCTTGCCCTGCGGCTAGCGTCTTGTCAGAGAGGGTGTTTAGTGCAGCTTGGGGAATCATCACGGACAAGCGTACCCGCCTGTCCACTGACAGTGCCGACAGGCTCACACTCATAAATATGAACAAAGCCTGGATTTCTCCAGACTTCTCTTCTCCACCAGCGGACAGCAGCGCTACCTAAAGACCTTTGTCAATCTGTGTATAATATTCGTCCTCCTCCGGCTCCTCCTCCTGAAACCTCACGTAATCACGGCAAACGGCCAATTTTTCTGTGGGCCAAAAGGCTCATATTACTTTTCTAAATAATATTTATCCGTTTCAATTCTCATTAAAGCATTAAAACTTCCACCTGAACCAATTTTTATTTTGACTGGGCTGCCTCCAGGCCTAGTTAAAAATTAAGCCACAGTACGCTAAGCGATTAATGGGTTTCGCCTGCCCTCTGGGTTGGGCATGGGCAATTTTTTGTGGGGTACATTTGTACTGTCGGTACACCAATTTTTTGGGCCCTCGCCTACAATGTAATCCAAGTAATTTTTATGGGCTTCGCCTGCACTCATGCTACACCAATGTGTCAGGGGTTGGCCTACACTTTTGCTACAGAAATGTAACTCTGTTCTGGCTAGCTATACTTCTGCCACAGAAATGCTACAGGGGTCTGACTATACTTCAGCAACAGAAATATAACTTCGGTCTGCCAATACTTCTGCTCCTGAAATGTTACCTTGGTTTGTGTATTCAGTTACTACTGTAATTTTACTAATAGTGGGCTCTGCCCATATTGCTTCAACGGAAATGCTACTGGGGCATGTCTATACTGCTATAACAGAAATGTAACTAATAGTGGGCTCTGCCCATACTACTTCTACGTAAATGTTACTGGGGCCTGTCTATACTGCTACTACTGAAATGTTACAAATACTATGCTCTTCCTACACTGCTGCCAGGGAAATGTTTTTCTGCTACTTTGCCCATACTGCTTCTACGTAAATGTTACTGGGGCCTGTCTATACTGCTACTACTGAAATGTTGCAAATACTATGCTCTCCCTACACTGCTGCCAGGGAAACGTTTTTCTGCTGCTTTGACCATACTGATTCTACGTAAATGTTACTGGGGTCTGACTATACTGCTACTACTTAAATGCTACAAATGCTGTACTCTCCCTACACAGCTGCAAGGGAATTGTTAATATGCTGCTTTGTCCATACTGCTTCTACGTTAATGTTACTGGGGTCTGAGTATACTGCTACTACTGAAAAATGCTCTTCCTACACTGCTGAAAGGGAAATGTGAATCTGCAGCTTTGCCCATACTGCTTCAACGTAAATGTTACTGGGGTTTGTCTATACTGTTATTACTACTGAAAAATTACTGCACTCTGTCAATACTGCTGCAAATGAAATGTTACATTGCTCAGCCTACACTGCTGCAACGGAAATGTTAAAGGGGTGTGTCTATACTGTTACTACTACTGAAATGTTACTGGGGTCTGTCCGCACTGCTGGAACTGAAATGTTACTGGGGTCTGTCAATACTGCTGTAAATGAAATGTTACTGGGGTCTGTCTATACTGTTGCTACTGAAATGTTACTGGGGCCTGTCCCTAATGATACTACTGAAATGTCACTGGGGTCTGTCTACACTGCTGGAACTGAAATGTTACTGGGGTCTGTCAATACTGCTGTAAATGAAATGTTACTGGGGTCTGTCTATACTGTAGCTACTGAAATGTTACTGGGGCCTGTCCCTAATGATACTACTGAAATGTTACTGTGGTCTGTCTACACTGCTGGAACTGAAATGATACTGAGGTCTGTCAATACTGCTGTAAATGAAAAGTTACTGGGGTCTGTCTATACTGTTGCTACTGAAATGTTACTGGGGCCTGTCGCTCATGATACTACTGAAATGTTACTGGGGTCTGTCTGCACTGCTGGAACTGAAATGTTACTGGGGTCAGTCCGCACTGCTGGAACTGAAATGTTACTGGGGTTGTCTACACTGCTGGGAGTGAAATGTTACTGGGGTCTGTCTAGACTTATACTACTGAACTGTTACTGGGGTCTGTCTATACTTATACAACTGAAATGTTACAGGGGTCTGTCGATATCGTTACTACTGAAATGTAACTGATACTGTGCTCTGCCTATACTGCAGCTACTGAAATGTTACTGGGGTCCGTCTATACTGTAACAACAGAAGTGTTAATAGGGTCTCCCTAGACTTCTGCAATATAACTGTTAGTGGGGTGTGCGTATACCTTAGCTACAGGAGTATTACAGGGGTCGGTGCATACTATGGGTACACTAAGTGTTCTCATTGCGGTGTTCCACGTACATGGCCCAAAAAAAAAATACACAGTCTGACTAGGGCATGCAGTGTGGGCCGAAGCCCACCTGTATTTAATCTGACGTTAGCTCTGCTGTCCAGGGCACTGCAATGGGATATATTTATGTACCGCCGGTGGGTTCCAGGGAGCCACCCATCCTGTGGGTCCACACGGACATCACATTAGGGAGTTGTACCTGCCTGTGTATACTTATAAAAAAACCCAGTCTGGCTGGGGCATGCAGTGTGGGCCGAAGCCCACCTGTATTTAATCTGACGTTAGCTCTGCTGTCCAGGGCACTGCAATGGGATATATTTATGTACCGCCTGTTGGTTCCAGGGAGCCACCCATGCTGTGGGTGCACACGGAATTCCCATTGCGGAGTTGTACCTGCCTGTGACTATTTATAAAAAACCCCAGTCTGACTGGGGCATGCAGTGTGGGCCGAAGCCCACCTGCATTTAATCTGACGTTACCTCAGCTGTGCGGGGCAATGCAATGGGATTTATTTATGTAACGCCGGTGGTTCCTGGGACCCACCCATGCTGTCGGTCCACACGGAGTTGTACCTGCCTGTGTCTACTTATAAAGAACCCCAGTCTGACTGGGGCATGCAGTGTGGGCCGAGGCCACCTGTATTTAATCTGACGTTAGCTCTGCTGTCCAGGGCACTGCAATGGGATGTATTTATGTACCGCCGGTGGGTTCCAGGGAGCCATCCATGCTGTCTGTGCACACGGAATTCCCATTGCGGAGTTTTACCTGCCTGTGACTATTTATAAAAAACCCCGGTCTGACTGGGGCATGCAGTGTGGGCGAAGCCTACCTGTATTTAATCTGACGTTAGCTCTACTATCCGGGGCACTGCATTGGGACAAACTACAGGAGCAATACAGCGCTAATGAGACGTGCACAGCTACGCTAGCATTGGAGTCCGCTGTAGGCCCGCGATTGCTGAGGGTTTGTGCAAAGGCCTATGTTCTGGGTGCAGTGAAAGTCCGCTTCCTGCCTAGGATTGCTGAAGCTGTGGGCCGAGGCCTATGTCGTGGCCGTGGTGCAAGTCTGCCATGTTTGGCCGGTCAGATCAATTTTTGGTTCATGTCTTGGGTTTCCTAGGACCCACCTATGCTGTTGGTGCAAACTTAGTTCCCATCGCGGTGTTTGACCTGTCTGGCACAAAGACACTGACTGACTTGGGCAGGGGGCAGAGCGCAGACGGCTTTCCCCCATGCAGTGTCGATTGAGCTTTGCGACACCTTGACAGAATGAATACTGTGTGACACATGGATTCCCCATTGCTATGCCCACGTTTGCAGCTCCTGACGGAGGTGGCACAGGACTGGATTTCTGATTGCTTCTGTACAGCATTGTGGGCTATCGCCCCGCCCCTTTTAAAGAGGGTCGCTGCCTGGCCCTGCCAACCCTCTAAAGTGTGTGCCTCCGGTTCCTCCCGATCGCGGACACACTTATAAATAGACATGAGGGTGGTGTGGCTATGCAGCCAGCGTGTGGCATGAGGGCAGCTGAAGGCTGCGCAGGGACACTTTGGTGTGCGCTGTGGACGCTGGGTCGTGCGGGGGGGGGGGGGGGTTGGGCAGCATGTAACCCAGGGGAAGAGGCAGCGGTGTGTCCCGCAGGCAGTGCTTGTGCTTAGTTGGAGGTAGTGTGGTGCTTAGCTAAGGTGTGGCTTACTAATGAGGGCTTGTGCGAAGTAAAAATTGTTAAGGGGGGCCCACTCTTGCCGCTGTTGTGGCTTAATAGTTGGACCTGGGAACCTGAAATGCAGCCCAGCATGTTGCCCATCACCTGCCCTATCCATTTCTGTGTCGTTTCCATCACTTTCTTGGGTTTTGCAGATTTTCACCAATGAAAACCTTAGAGAGCATCGGCGAAATACAAAAATGCTTGAGTCGCCCATTGACTTCAATGGGGTTCGTTACTCGAAACGAACCCTCGAGCATCGCAGACAGTTCGACTTGAGCAACGAGCACCCGAGCATTTTGGTGCTCGCTCATCTCTAGTCACAATGCCTCCAGGAAAATAAGTTAATAAAAATCGAGCAAAAGGTTGTATGAAAACAAAATATCAATAGAAACTGCAAGACGTCCAGCAAAAAAAACCCTCACACATCAAAGGAAAAAATAAATTTATGGCTTTTAGGAGATGGCAGCAGAAAATATTTTTTTTGTTTTTCCCAAGATTGTTGTTTTTTGAAAGTAGTACAGGAAAAGCAAAACCAATAGAGTTGGTATTGTCATAATTATAGTATCCTGCAGAATAAAGTACTCACGTAATTTTAATCAATTTTTTGAAAACAAGACCCCACACCCCCAAAATAAAATGGCAAGAGTGTGGGTTTATTTCCAATTTCATTCCACTTAGAAAATTATTTAAAGTATTTCAGTACATTTATGGCAAATGAAATAGAACCATTAAGACATGCATCTCATCCCACAAAAAAAGAAGTACTCAGGATTTTTTGAAAGGGAGTAGAAAAAAATGAAACAAAAGATTTTAATCCTAGTGCTATAACAACAGTGAATTCTCAGCTGAGAACTCATATCAGGAGTGTTGCTCCTCTACTATATTGTTGGACAGGAGTTCAGGTAGATATCCAGAAACAGCATAAATTGCTCATCTTCATCCTCCTTGTGTGATGGAGGAAGAACATGAAGAGGGAGATGTAATAGCAAAATTATGAAATTATTGTTCCTAGAATGAAAAGGTGTTAATAATCAAAATTTGTCTAATCAATGAATGTACAGTTATGTTGTGGTAACTAACACAAACAAGAAGTATGAAGTATAAAAAAGGGCAGACACCTAAAAATATAGCTTTTAAATATCCTTTAGAGAGACAGGCACAGAAGGAATAACAAGCAATTAAAAAGTACCCAATTGGTACTTAGAAATCTTATCTAGGGAGGAAAAGAGAATAAAGAGTGAAATTCCAGAGCCATCTATCATGCATATTCATATACTACCACTATATGTCGAAAGACAACCATGGAAAATGTATATTTAGAAGTGATATATGTTTACCCTCCATTTACCTTATAGAGCCACTACTTCTATGTTCTCTCTGGTTTCTGCATCTTTCCTTTGGAATAAGAAATCAGTTACACTCTGGAGAACCTTGGACATCTGACTCCTGAGTTTAGCTGTTCTGTAGGTCAGGTAGGAGGAATGTAGAACCAGGAGAAAGTCCAAGACAATAAAAAGCCATAGAAGGTCCGCACAGTACAAATAGTAATATAAGACACAAGCAAAAGCGGTAGAGAAGTATAAAGTGTTATATATGAAAGTGAAGGACAGTAATTTCATCACTGAGTAATATGTCTCCAGATTGATGGATAAATTACTGCTCATCTTCATCTTTGTTGTGTGATGATACAACGAGGCGAAGAGAAAAATTGTGGAGATGCAATAGAATAGCAGTGGGAAGAACGCTCCTATAGTATAAGTGTATACATAATGCATATTGCTACAACTCATGGATAGATTGTGTATGGTTGTATTGTACGTCACACCTTTCATCACATCACTAGTAACCACTGAGAAGGACATCAAACAAGTGAAAGCAGAGAGAAGTACTGAGGCTCCAATGAAATAAACAGTCCTGTGTGCTATCATCCCCTTCAGATACAGGAACAGTCTGCTGTGGAAGTTGGAGATCTTCAGGCAGAAGACAACGGAGAGCAGAGATGTTAGCCAGAAATTGGCATAGGAAAAGAAAATATTAGCAAAGAATATAACAAGCAGAGGGATAAGTGAATTCAAGCTTTTCAGGCGGAACGTATACAAAAAAATATATAGTGTGTCACCACACTGAGTGCACATCCTTGAGACCCCAATAGAAGTTACAATGTGGTCAACAGGAGTCACAGATCTTCCTTTCCACCAGTCGGTGACATTGACTCCTATAATAAATGAATGTATCACCAGTCCAGTTATGAGAGCAATCAGTGCCAGGACCAGGAGACTCAGATACAGGACATCAGTGTCACCCTGTGTAGCATCATCCATCTTCACTGTGCTATGAGCCTCCTAATAACACCAATAGTCTTCATTGAAGGTTAAATAACATAATAATACATCTGTTTCCATCTAGTCAAATATTGGGAGATTTACATTTGGAATGCAAACTACATCACAGACTCCGAGCAGAAGCAACACAAATCACCTGTCATAACTCTCTGTACCGCTGAATAAACAAGACGTGAAAACTAACTTATCAGATTTACTGTTCTGAAAAAATGAGCTACAATGAGAAGGAAAGCTTGCTGATGTAGCAGCTGAAGTTTGATGTTGGGAATGCTGAGTTGATCTTTTCATGGATGCTGACAAGTGATATAAATGAGTTGACTTCGGGTATTATGAGCTGCATTTTCACTACTGGCAAGTAATATTGCTCCTCACGATTGGCCAGGGAATTTTTTTGTTTGAACACTAGATTTCAATTGGATATGAGAACATTTTTAATAAACACAAGAGAAACTTTACCCGTTACAAACAGCACTATATTTGAAGGGGTAGATACATCTGGCAGGTCTTTTGCAGAATAAGATGGGTCAAGCAGATCTTTTTGGTGAAAATTGCAGTAAATTTGTTTTTTTCATAGTGCAAGCTGAACCATGTGAGTATGCAGTCAATCAGCAGGCAGGGTGCCTTGATGTCAGTAAATATATCGGCCATCTTGAATTTGGGCAGCACTATAATTTGATGTCTGTATCACATTATCCAGCTCTATTTAGTCACATGGCCATGGCTTTAGCAGTGTCAACAATGACATGTGCATCATGTAATTGTAGTTTAACTTAGGCTGGCTACACACGGGTGGATCGGATTCCGCATGCAAAATCCGCATGCAAAATCCCATAGCGAAATTCAATGTTGTGCCCAGCTGGCATCCACACAGAGCCGTCGCACATGTGCTGTACAGATTTTATTTAAACCTCTGCTTTTCCTGCTTCATCACTTAGCGATGAGACGTAATCCATGACCTTTCCACAATGTCATTGCAGAAGGGCTGTGGATCAGGCACCAAAATAGAACATGCAGAATTTTTTCCTCCGCGAGAGGAAAATGGCAATAGTTTTTTTGCTCATGTAGAGGAAAAAGCAATTTTCAATAGCATGTTATAGACATTATTTGCTGCGCAATCCGGAAGCTGACACCCTCTCTAGATTCCGCTGTGCAAATCTGTCCGTGTGCAGGTGGCCTTACGGTTCACGAGCGCCATCTTTAAAACTTTATATATAAAAGTATTACAATCAAACACCCCACCTACTTGAAAAAGCAGTTAGTTACACCCCCGAAATGCATTGTAGAACCATCTTAAAGAATCCCCCCCCCCCTGACATACTATCTCTTGGTATAAAGAATCTCTAAACCAACTACCTGTGTCATAAGCGCCTAATTAAGGGTTATCACAAGCAAATGTGGACATGGAGATCTGCCTTAAAAAGCAGCCTCCTCACAGTTGTAAATATTCCAGATTTCTACCTGTATTATTAACTGAGGAGAACCGAAATAAATTAACTTTAAAGGTTAGCCTTTATTACTAATTATTAAAATCCTATAGGGAACCAACTATTAAACATGTAAAATCTAGTTTGTCTTCCAGATTTATAGATATTGATTTAGGAAGAAAACAGGTAATGTGGTATATCTTGTATTGCTTTTAGTATATGTGTGGTGACTCAAAACTTCAAGACTGCGAACCGTGTTTTCCCTCACATACTACTATGAAAAATAGGGATTTGTATATATACGAAAAGACCAGTAGGGTAGGGGCACACAGCAGCCTTGATCAAAGCAGCAGAGTTAAATGAACTGTCATTCAATTTTATGACTGTGCATGTAAATGATCACAGATAGCCATCCAATCCTTCTCAGAACTGAATGATGTCACTCTGAATGAAATCACAAATAGGTCACTATAGAAATGAAATATTTATACAATGATATATCCAGAATAACCTTCCCACAGAAATAATATTCCTGCCAATCGATCATATATAGAGAGGAATAATCATTGAAGATAAAGGATCAAAATACCTATTTCTCGCATCACTACATAGATTAAGCTCCAATTAGTACAAGGATATTTGGACACAGTTCACCCTAGCTGTATAGAATTAGCTTGTGATTTGCAAGTCAAGTGTATTTTATACAAGAGTGTAACTGGTCTGTTATAGAGGATTAATAAAATAGCCCTAAATCTGTGATTGGCTTATTAAAACAAGCAACAATTCTCAGTAAACAGACCCCATTTCCAAGCGTATATTATATAGGTAGCCTAATGCAATTGAGAGATTTGCTATGTATGAAGTTATCCGCTTAGGCTGGAGGCTGTAATGTGCACAGACACTTAGCATATGAGAATGATAGACCACAATGGCGGCTTGCTGAGAAGGTGGACATAGATAGATGAAGTAGCAACCTTCATACAGGGTTAGATGCTGACTAGTTCTCTATCTCACTATTTTACTATCTTACTTTACCTCCCTTCAGCTATTTCTAAATTAGCTGTTATTACTCACTCTTTCTATCTTGCTGATGGATTGCTATCTATCAGACTCTCTCTGTTTCCTCTAGAGTCCCTTTGTCTTTCTCTCTATTACTCTCATCTATAAAATGACTTTCTCTGTTTTGTCTTTCTTTCTCTCATTAAAGTTGCTTTACTGGTTTTACCTTTTTATTTTTCTATCATCTACGCATTTCCTCAGTTATAGTAATGCTAACTAATTCATCAGCATGATATAATATCAAGACAGACAGTCATTCAGACAGCCGAGATGTATGGCTTGTCATTTCTGATAACAGACTGTTAGGCCTCTACCAATATCTAGCCACCATTTCCCTTATCTGACTAGAGTGCTAATCAAAAGTATCGATCATCTGAATGTTTTTATTTTCGTCCATTTTATTCTTTACAGTCAGGAGATCATTCCTCTTCTGCATGTAAAATCATGAGCAATACATATCATGTCACTGGGATATCAAAGGAAGCAATTCCTCCTAGCTCTTATAAATTGCCCTTTTGGGATACCTTTCTTCAAGGCCGGAGGGTGATGACTGTCCCGATGGAATGCCGTCATAAAAACAGACCCAACGGCTGAGATACCGCGATGGCCTGGCGGTCTCGCACATGTGCAACCATCACTGGTGACATCATAGATGATGCTTAACCATACCAATGAGCCCGGGCGAGTATTGATAGACAAAACCATGCAGACACCAGCCACAACTCACAATGGACATAACGAGCAGTGAAGGCAGCACAGGTCACCAACTAATCTCACACTGTGGGACCAATCCATAGCTTACATTACAGACAGATCATTCCCAGTAGAGGTAATAAATGAACATGGCCAAAACACAATCATGATGTAAGGCCTACATTAAATCAACGCAGTCAGTTCTATAATCAGATCTTTAATTCTTTTTATTATTATTGATCTTATCAATAAACCTCCGTAATGCATCATCAAAACCATATAACGAAAAGGACCAAGGTATAGTAAAGGCAGTATGTTACAAGGAGTCAAGACATTAATTAAACATGTTTGTCTGGAGACAGGGTAAAGAGATAGGCATACCATATACATCAAAAGACTTCACTAGTGGAAAAATGCAAGTATTATAAAACAATAAACACGTAATCAACCTGCTATATGGACGCAATTCATGATCCTATCTAGATCTTGCATGAACATTGCACACAGAAGGTAGATGGGGAGAGGGGGGTTTGAATCAGAGTTCAAATATCAATATCTATTCATGCCTTCCAAATCAATTTAAAATTTGATATACTAGACTTATTTAAGTAAACTAACAACAATCTGCGGTGAACATACATTCAAGAATTAGGTTTTTTCAGGAATGCAAAAAAGGATGTCAGAAACAGCCATGCATATACCGGCAGCTTATCAAGCAGTTATTCTCAAAATCCCTAAAGTCTTTTAGATACAAGCAGAAAGGGACAGGCATTCATTCATGCTTTTAGGAGTGCAGGATTCCAAACTATGAATACATGCACTTTCCTTTTGGAGCAACCTACGGTTGATGTCCCCTCTCCGACCAGTAGGTCTAATCAGCTCTATCGCTATAAAGCTAATGGCGTCTGGATTTATTATTATGACATTCTCAAATATGTGTTGCCAAACTTGTGAGCTCACCTCGATTAATATTGCTGATATGGGCAAGCACTTCTTTCCTTAATTGCTGTACTGTTTTACCCACATAATCCATATGACATGGACATATGATTACATAGACTACTCCTCTGGATCTACACATTATGAAATACCTTATTTCATCAACTTTGTTTAGTGGAAACTTTTCATAAATCTACATGCCTTACAGACCAAGCAAAGGAAAAATCCCCTGATGGAACTAGATGCCAACCATGTGAGTGAGTCAGGTGCAGGTGAAAAGTGACTATGCACTAAGCGGTCCTGTAAGCTTCTTTCTCTTCTACATATTATTGATGGTCTTTCCGTATTTTGTCTTCCCTTAAGATATTCCAATATATAGCCACAATTTCCCATATCTGACTAGACTGCTCATCAAAAGTACGAATCATCTGAATGTTTTTATTTTCGTCCATTTTATTCTTTACAGTCAGGAGATCACTCCTCTTTCTTCTGTATGCAAAATCGCAAGCAATACATATTGTGTCACTTGGGTATCCTCTTTGCTTTCCTCTTTGCTTAAACCTATCAGCCATCTCATTGACTTTTCGGTCAAACTTCTGGTCATTGGACCAATTCCTCAAAGCTCTTAAAAAGTGACCTTTCAGGATACTGTTCTTCAAGGCTAGAGGGTGATGGCTGTTCCAATGAAGTAGGTTATTTGAGGAAGTTGGTTTTCTAAAGATGGCAGTCTCGAGAAGGCCTGACTCCATTTTAGAAATTTGTAAGTCCAAAAAGGTGATTGACTTAGGATAGATTTCTGAGGTTAAAAATATGCCAAGGTCGTTCATTTTCAAACAAGACACAAATCCCCCAAATCAGCCACTATTCCTGACCACATTTTCAGAATATTGTCAATATATCTCATCCATAGGTCTATTTTTGATGTCCAGGGTTTATTAGATTCCCCAAATACATGCGCTTTCTCCCATCAGCCCAGGTATAAATGTGCTCTCCATTGTGGTACCCCATAGCTGGTGAAAGTACTTAACCTCAAACAAGAAATAGTTATGTTCCAAGACATACAAGAATAGCTGGAGTACAAGATCATTATTAATGCTAAAATGTGTACCTCTCTGACTCAGGAAGTACCTTGCTGCTCTGATATCTCCAAGATGGGGAATGGAGGTATACAGAGACTCCACACCAAGGCTCGCTAACATTACATCAATCGATACACATAGATCTTCTAGACGCTTCAGTACATCAGTGGTGTCTATAGATAAAAGAGCACACTCAGCTTGATGCCCATTCGAGCATTAGGGTGTTCGAGATGCTCGTTACTCGAGATGAGCACCACGCGATACTGGAGTCAATTCCATTTCCTTCCCTGCGTGTTTAGCGCCATTTTCTACCCAATAGACATGCAGGGAAGGCATTACAACTTCCTCCTGTGATGTTCCAGCCCTATCCCACCCCCTTGCAGTGAGTGGCTGGCGAGATCAAGTGAGCGCTGAGTATTTAAAGTGGTCCCGCTTGCCTCAGACACACACTGGGAGAGCATAGGGTAATTTCTGCTGACGAGATAGGGAAAGTGTTAGTGTAGGATCCTGTCCTCAAGAACCCCAACGGTCCTTCTTAGGGCCACATCTGACCGTGTGCATTACTGTTGTGGCTGGCTGGGAGCAGTTTTGCACAACTTTTTTTTTTCCATCTCGGGCTGTGCAGGCCATTACAGCTATAGCGTTCTCAGTCTGCACCATTCTGTATCTGCAGTGAATTGTACGCAGAACGTAGGGCCACAGCCACTTCTAGTGGGAAAGTGATATACACTATACAGCCTGTATTCTTTTTAAAAAAACAAAACAAAAGCTCCTTTGTTGGGCTGCATCTCACCATCTGCATTTTACTGGGTGGCTGCTGGGAGTTGTAGTGCTTCAGTATTATGCAGCTAGGCCTGTTTGCAGCCTTCCGTATTATTTTTTTCTGTCTGGAGTTTGTGTTACAATACCGCTGTCAGCGTAAATGTGTACGCAAATAATTCCATAATTATTTACACCGGCCTGTGTCTGCAGTGAATTAGACGCACAGCGTAGAGCCAACCCAGCCACTCATAGAGGGAAAGTAATATACACAGTATACAGCCAGCATTCTTTTTTTAAAAAAAAAACAAAAGCTCCTTCGTTGGGCTGCATTTGGCCATGTGCATTTAACTGGGGGGCTGCTGGGAGTTGTAGTGCTTCAGCATTACACAGCTAGGCCTGTTTGCAGCCTTTCGTATTATTTTTTTCTGGCTGGAGTTTGCGTTACAATACCACTCTCAGCGTGAACGCAAATAATTCCATAATTATTTATACCATTCTCTGTCTCCAGTGCATTAGACCGCGGTCCCACCGGTTAACAGTACTGTAATATTACCGGTGCCACTGCAAAGTATTTCAGCTCAGCCGCTGTGCAGAGCGTCTCACAATACCATTTCCGTTGGTGGGGTAGAGATAGCCACAGTTGACAGCACTATCCACTGGCTTTACAGTCTTCTCCCATTCCACACATCCTCTATAATCTACAAGTCTCTGCGAGCAGTAAATTACCCCAAGGTATCAGCGCAAGACAGCGGGTTAATTTTTTCAAGTCACAGCATAGAGCCTCCGCTATCTACAAGTCTCTGTGTGCGGTGAATTAAGCCACAGTTGTCAGTGCTGTACAGTGGCATAATTTATTTGGCCCCTGCTCTATTCGTAATCCGCCATCATGAGGGGTAGGGGTAAGGGTCGAGGACGTGGACGTGGACACGGACGAGTCATCCGTAAATAAATGTATCACAGCAGCACCCCTCAGTCCAGAAACCACCCAGTGGGAGGTAGGTAGTACTGCACAGAAGCTCACACAAGAGGACCAGATTCCCTTGAATCCTCCATACGTAACAGATCAAAAGATATGAAGATGAGCAGCGCCAGGAGTGGATGGTTTTCTTAAAAGTGCATCATGAGATGCTTCTTTATCAAATCCAAATCCAGTAATAAAACAACAACGTTTCGACTCATGCAGGGGTCTTTTTTAAGTCCACTTGAAAAAGACCCCAGCGTGGGTCGAAACGTTGTTGATGCACTTTTAAGAAAACCATCAACTCCTGGCGCTGCTCATCTTCATATCTTTTTAAGTGAACACGGACGAGGACGCGGAGGTCCAAGTGAGGGTGTGGGCACAGGCCGAGTTCCTGGTCCAGGTGAATCACATCCGGCTGCTGCGGGGTTAGGAGACAGGCAAGTTTCTGGGGTCCCCAGCTTCATATCACAATTTATGGGTCCACGTGATAGACCTTTATTACAAACAGAGCAGTGTGAGCAGGTCCTGTCGTGGATGGCAGAAAGTGCATCAAGCAATGTATCAGCCACCCAGTCTTTTACGCCGTCCACTGCTGCAACTCTGAATCCTCTGCCTGCTGCTCCTCCTTCCTCCCAGCCTCCTCACTCCATGAAAATTACATATTCTGATGAGCAGGCAGACTTCCAGGAACTGTTCTCGGGTCCCTGCCTTGAGTGGGAAAAAATGGTTCCTCTCTCACCTGAGGAGTTTGTCATGACCGATGCCCAACCTTTGGAAAGTTCCCGGGGTCCGGGTGATGAGGCTGCGGACTTCCGGCAACTGTCACAAGAGCTTTCAGTGGGTGAGGAGGATGGTGATGATGAGACGAAAAGCGAGGAGTCCCCCAACTGTTTCCCAAAGCACCCCCTCGCGCCAAGCCACCATGCAGAGGGCTAGCTGTTCAAAGGTGTGGATGTTTTTCAGTGAGAGCGCGGACGACCAACGAATAGTGGTGTGTAACCTGTGTCGCACAAAGATCAGCCGGGGAGCCACCTACCAGCCTCACCACCACCAGCATGCGCAGGCATATGATGGCCAAGCACCCCACAAGGCACGACGAAGGCCATTCACCGCCTCTGGGTCACACCACTGTCTCTTTCCCTGTGCCCCAACCTGCGACTCACATCCAACCCCCCTCTCAGGGCACAGGCACGAGCGCCTCCCAGCCTGCACCCACACCCTCTCCTCCACTGTCCTCCACCCCATCCAGCAATGTCTCTCAGCGCAGCGTTCAGCTGTTGCTAGCACAAGCGTTGGAGCGAAAGCGCAAATACGCTGCCATCCACCCACGTGCACAAGCTTTAAACGTGCACATTGCCAAATTAATCAACCTGGAGATGCTGCCGTACAGGCTTGTGGAAACAGAGGATTTCAAAAACATGATTGTGGCGGTGGTCCAATGCTACTTGGTCCCCAGTTGCCACTATTTTTTCCGGTGTGCCGTCCCCGCCCTACACCAGCACGTCTCCCGCAATATCAATTGTGCCCTCACCAACGCGGTTACTGGGAAGGTCCACTTAACCACGGAAAAGTGGACAAGTACTGGCGGGCAGGGCCACTGTATCTCCCTGACGGCACATTGGGTGAATTTGGTGGAGGCTGGGACCGAGTCAGAGCCTGGGACTGCTCACGTCCTACCCACACCCAGAATAGCGGGTCCCACCTCGGTGCTGGTATCTGCGGCGGTCTATGCCACCTCCTCTAAACTCTTCCCCTCCTCATCCTCCTATGCAACCTCTACCTCTCAATTAAGAAGTGTGAGCAGCACGTCGCCAGCAGTCGGTGTGGCGCAGAAGCACAGCGGTGCGCAAGCGTCAGCAGGCCAAGCTGAAACTACTCAGCTTAGGTGACAAGAGACACATGGCCCCCGAACTGTTACAGGGTCTGACAGAGCAGACCAAGCTCTGGTTTTCGCCGCTGAGCCTCCAACTGGGCATGGTCGTGTGTGACAATGGCCGTAACCTGGTGGTGGCTCTGCAGCTCGGCAGCCTCACACACGTGCCATGCCTGGCCCATGTCTTCAATCTGGTGGTTCAGCAGTTTCTGAAAAACTACCCATACTTATCTGACCTGCTCGGCAAGGTGCATCGCGTCTGCCCACATTTCCACAAGTCCACCACGGACGCTGCCACACTGAGGACCATGCAACATCAGTTTAATCTGCCAGAGCATCGACTGCTGTGCGACGTGCCCATACGGTGAAATTCTATGCTGCACATGTTGGCCAGGCTCTATGAGCAGCGTAGAGCAATAGTGGAATACCATCGCCAACATGGGCGGCATAATGGTACTCAGCCTCCCCAATTCTTTACCGAGGAGTGGGCCTGGATGGCAGACATCTGCCAGGTCCTCGGAAACTTTGAGGAGTCTACCCAGATGGTGAGCGGCGACGCTGCAATCATTAGCGTTACCATCCCGCTGCTATGCCTGCTGAGAAGTTCGCTGCAAGGCATAAAGGCCGATGCTTTGCGGTTGGAACAAAAGACGGTGGCTTACAGTCCCCTATGATGATAGTCAGACCACCCTCATGTCTATATCTCAGTGCGTTTTGGAGGATGAGGAGGAGGGGGAGGAGCAGGAGGAGGAGCAGGAGGAGACAGCTGGGCACACTGCAGAAGGTACCCATGCTGCTTGCCTCTTATCTGTTCAGCGTGTATAGGCTGTGGAGGAGGAGGATCCTGAAAGTCATCTTCCTAGCGAGGACAGCCATGTCTTGTGTACTGGCACCCTGGCACACATGGCTGACTTCATGTTAGGCTGCCTTTCTCGTGACCCTCGCATTAGACGCATTCTGGCCAACACGGATTACTGGGTGTACACCCTTCTCGACCCACGGTACAAGGAGAACCATTCCACTCACATTCCCGAAAAGGAAAGGGGTAGTAGCTGGGGGAATCATCACGGATAAGCGTACCCGCCTGTCAACTGCCAGTACCAACATGCTTACACTCATAAAGATGAACAAAGCCTGGATTTCCCTAGAGTTCTCTTCTCCACCGGTGGAGAGCAGTGGAACCTAAAGATTCTTTTCGCTGCAACCGCAGATAAAAGCACTCTTCTCTATCACCAGAAAAACAGGGCATTTAGCTTTGTCAATCTGTCTCTGATATTAGTCGTTCTCCTGCAACTCCTCCTCCAGAAACAACATGTCATCACACTGAACTGCCAATTTTTCCGCGGACCAAAAGGCTCATCTAACAATTTTTTACAATTTTTCAAAGTTTCAAAAGTATTGATACCTTAACATGAACCATTTTTTTTACAGGGCTGCCTCCAGGCTCTGTTACAAATTAAGCAACAGCAAGCTCTATCTTTCAAAAAATATTTATGGGTTTTACCTGCCCTGTCGGTTGATACATTTTTCAGAGGTACACTTGTACTCTTGGTACACTAATTTTTCGGGCCCATGCCTACACTCTTATCCAACTTATTTTTCTGGCCTTCGCCTACACTCATGGTACCCCAATGTTTCAGAGGTTGGGCAATACTCTTGCTACAGAAATTTTACTGAGGTCTGCATGCCTATACTACTGCCACGTAAATGTTACAGGGGTCTGCTTATACTTCTGCCACATTAATGTTATAGGGGTCTGCCTATACTTCTGCTACAAAAATGTTACTGGGGTCTGCCTATACTTTTGCCACGTAAATGTTACAGGAGTCTGACTATACTGCTGCTCCAAAAATGTTACAGGGGTCTGCCTATACTTCAGCCACGTAAATGTTACAGGGGTCTGCCTATACTGCTGCTACAAAAATGTTACAGGGGTGTGCCCACACTTCTGGCACATAAATGTTTCAGGGATCTGCGTATACTTCTGCTACAAAAATGTTACAGGGGTCGGACTATACTGCTGCTACGAAAATGTTACAGGGGTGTGCCTATACTTCTGCCACACTAATGTTACAGGGGTCTGCCAATACTGCTGCTACTAAAATGTTACTGGGGTCTGCCTATACTGCTGCTACAAAAATGTTACAGGGGTCTGCCTATACTTCTGCCACGTAAATGTTACTGGGGTCTGCCTATACTGCTGCTACATACATGTTACAGGGGTCTCCCTATACTGCTGCACTTAAATGTTACAGGGGTCTGCCTATACTGCTGCTACAGAAATGTTACAGGGGTCTGCCTATACTTCTACTACTGAAATGGTGCTGGGGTCTGCCTATACTGCTGCTACAGAAATGATACTGGGCTCTGCCTATACTGCTGCTACATAAATGTTACAGGGGTCTGCCTATACCTCTACAGAAATGGTACTGGGGTCTGCCTATACTCCTGCTACCGAAATGTTACAGGGGTCTGCCTATACTTCTACTACAGAAATAGTACGGGGGTCTGTCTATACTACTGCAACCAAAATGCTACTGGGGTCTGCTTATACTATGGGTGCACACAGACTTCCCATCGCGGTGTTTTACCTATCTGGCCCAAAAACACTCACTGACTAGGACATAAATTGTGGGCTGAGGCCAATATGTATTTTCTCATGTGTTACCACAGTTATCAGAGAAACTTGTTTGGGACAAACAAGAGGAGCGATAGAGCACTAATTAGACGTTCACAGCCGGGCTAGCATCGGAGTCCGCTCTACGCCCCCGATTGCTGAGGATTTGTGCAGAGGCCTATGTGCAGTTAAAGTCTGCCATGTTTATGCACTCTGATTTCTTCATGGTTCATTTCTTGGGTTGCCTAGGAACCACCTATGCTGTGGGTACACACAGACTACCCATAGCTGTGATTTACCTCTCTGGCACAAAGTCACTGACTGACTTGTGTAGGGGGCAGAGTGCAGATGACTTCCCCCTTGCGGTGTCGATTGAGCTATCCGACACCAACACAGAATGAATAGTGTCAGGGGACCCGGATTTCCCATTGCTATGTAACTCGCTGCACCTTGGGTCACACAGTGTGTTTGTTGGGACCGAGCCTGACCAAGGGCCCGCTCACATACTTCCCACACAGGCTTCAGTGGGTCCTGGTCATAGTTTCTTGGCCTTGTAAGGCCACCTCCTCCTCCTGCTTGTGGTCAGGGGATCAGCACTGGGCATCATGTATTTCCTCTCGTGTTACCACAGTTATCAGAGAAACTCGTTTGGGACAAACAAGAGGAGCAATACAGCGCTAATGAGACGTTCACAGCTGCGCTAGCATTGGAGTCCGCTCTATGCCTGCGATTGCTGAGGGTTTGTGCAGAGGCCTATGTCCCGGGGGACATTTTTGCGACGGAGGTGGCACGGGATTGGAATGATGATCGTACGTCAATTTCTCATCGATTCTCAACAGCATTGTGGGCTATCGCCCACCCCTTTCGAAGAGGGTCACTGCCTGGCCCTGCCAGCCCTCTGTAGTGTGTGCCTCCAGTTCCTCCTCATCGCAGATGCACTGAGAAATAGACATGAGGGTGGGGTGGCTATGAAGCGAGCGTGTGGCATAAGGGCAGCTGAAGGCTTTTGTGTGCGCTGTGGATGCAGCGTCGTGCGGGGGGTTGGGCAACATGTAACCCAGGAGAAGAGGCAGTGGTGTCACCCGCAGGCAGTGATTGTGCTTGGTTGCAGGTAGTGTGGTGCTTAGCAAAGGTGTGCCTTGCTAATGAGGGTTTATCCGAATAAAAAATTGTTAGGGTGGGGGGGCAGACTCTTGCCCCTATTGTGGCTTAATAGTGGGACCTGAGAGCCTGAGATGCAGCCCTGCATGCTGCCCCTGCCCTGCCCTATCCGTTTCTGTGGTGTTTCCATGACTTTCGGATGTTGTCTGGTTTTTCACAAGTGAAGACCTATCCGGAGCATCGGTCATATACAAAAATGCTCGAGTCTCCCATTAACTTCAATGGGGTTCGTTACTCAAAACGAGCTCTCGAGCATTGCGGAAAGCTCGACTCGAACAACGAGCACCCGAGCATTTTGGTGTTCGCTCATCTCTAATCTCTACCAAACTGTTTTCTTTGATATTCTGTAATTGAAACTGAAAATGAAAGATTTCATGTATACTAATGTATGAATTTGAAAAGACAAGATTCTCTCTTTGACTGCATTGTAAAAAGAAAAAGGTTCAATAAAAAGTGATTTAATAGTGAAAAAAAATAAGGTAGTGTTAATCTGGGGGTCGCTATGATTTTGCCGATACAAGATTTATACAGGGTATTTTATGTTTTGGGTTTTTTTCGCTCAGTGAAAATATTCTTTACTTCTATATTCAGAAAACCATACCTTTTTATTTTTCAATCTATGATGCTGTGTGAGGGCTCGTCTTTATACGATAAGCTGATGTTTCTATTGGTATCATTTGGGATTAAGACAAAATTCTGGTTGCTTTTTATTGAGCTTTTTTAGGAGTCTAGCTTATAAAAAAAAAACGCCACTCTGCAATAGTGGTGTTTATTCATGTGCTGTTGCCCCTACTGTATAGATTCTGTTATCCTAATGGCAGACTCCCTCGAGCATGCTTGTGCATGAGCAGTATACAGAGAATAAACCCATTGAATGCAATAGGTTCATTTTCTTTTTTTTTTTTTTTACCCAGCACGCTTTATTTTAGTACTAGAGATGAGCGAGCACCAAAATGCTCGGGTGCTCGTTACTCGGGACGAAATTTTCGCAATGCTCGAGGGTTCGTTTCGAGTAACGAACCCCATTGAAGTCAATGGGAGACCCGAGCATTTTTGTATATCGCCGATGCTCGCTAAGGTTTTCATTTGTGAAAATCGGGGCAATTCAAGAAAGTGATGGGAACGACACAGCAACGGATAGGGCAGGCGAGGGGCTACATGGTGGGCTGCATCTCAAGTTCCCAGGTCCCACTATTAAGCCACAATAGCGGCAAGAGTGCCCCCCCCCCCCCCCCCCCGCACTGTCAGCGTAAAGATCATTCTCCTGGTCCACGGCAGAGTATTGCTTTCTGGACGCAGGGCTTGAAATCCCCGCCTCCAGAAACACAGCCAATCACAGCCATTCAATGACATCATTGTCATTGGCTGTGATTGGCTGAAGGCACGTGTGTTTCTGGAGGCGGGGATTTAAAGCCCTTCGTAGAGAAATCAATGCTCTGCCGGGAACCAGGAGGGAGCAGCAACAGCCTGCAGGAGCACCGCAGAACACCAGGAGGGAGCAACAGCCTGCAGGAGCGCCGCAGAACGTCAGAAGAAGTAAGTAATGATTTTTATTCTTTGCTCCACTGTATTGCCGGCGTATAAGGTGACAGTTGGGGGGTCGTCTTATACGCCCCGTCGCCTTATACGCCGGTATATATTTTTATTGTAACACATTTCTGGATGAATTGCAGGGAACGGCTTATATATTTAACCCCTTCCCGACAATTCATCCCCGCGCACGCCGGCAGCCCATTGCTTTCAGTGGAACCTGCTGTATTGCTGGCTCCATTGAATTCAATGGGCAAACATCGTTCTTCTAGGATTTGTCTTCTATATGTTCTCAATGGGGTCGGCGCTGCTGCCGCCGGCCCCATTGAGCGCATATAGAGAAGATTTATGGCCTTAAGAAGGACCGTTGGGGTTCTTGAAACCTAAAATAACTCCTAACACTCTCCCTATAGCAGCTCCGGCACCAACAGCGCTTTCCCTGAACTAATGTCAGAATGCATCTGTGGCGAGCCGCGGGAGGGGCAGATTTCAATACTCGGGTGACACCTAATCTCGCCAGCCACTCACTGCAGGGGGGTGGTATAGGGCTTGAACATTGCAGGGGGAAGTTGTAATGCCTTCCCTGTCTTTCTATTGGCCAGAAAAGAGCGCAAATTCCTCAGGAAAGACAGTGAAAGTAACTCGAACATCACGTGGTACTCGTTACAAGTAACGAGCATCTCGAACACCCTAATACTCGAACGAGTATCAAGCTCGGACGAGTATGCTCGCTCATCTCTATTTAGTACGCATTTGTGCACCAAATGCCCCATAGGAATCTATAGAAGGGGTGCTCAAGCTGCACAATTCCATGACGGATAAAGGATGGGGAACTATTTAAGCTAAATAGCTATTTTGCTTGGGGTGCAGCTGTGTCCTGTGCCAAAGTGAAATGGCCCAGTGTATTGCCAAGTTTTTTGTGTTTGAAGTTCTGTTACACCTTTAAAAAGGACAAGGAATCAAATCTAACACGATTTTATTAATAGAACTGTTATACAATTGCATATAGTGAATGATATTGCGTACACTTTTGCAATAAATTCTAGCAAAGGTTAAGTACTTAGTAATTTACTTACATATCACCAAGGGCTGTTACAAGCATCATCTGCCTGGACCATCAGCTGGGGAAGCACCAGCAAGAATAGAGAAGCCCTGGGAAGTTCACAGCAACATGCAGCCACGGGAACAGAGCCTCTGACTCAAATTGAACTTCCCAGCTTATTATACACAGTAACAAATATTGTACATAACCTAGCATTATATAACCTGAAAAGGTCAGTACTGATGTGTTAGCAATCTGAATTACAGAGAGTCTAGAGTGGCCAAACCCCCAAATACATGTGAGACACAGACTTGTTCCCAGACTACGATGGCAGTGCGCCTAGAAATTTACAAGGTTTTAGCTAATCTAGAAAACAGATTGTATAAACTGCAATATTCAATAAAGAGGCATAGATGGCTGAAACAATACAAAATGGAGTCTGCAAATACCCAACTAAACCACCGTTATCATACCCAGCCTGCACAAAAAGTACATTCATATGTGCAAAAACACGTGCAAAAACGACTCAATCACAGTGCTAAAACATTCCGCTACCCAGTGGTAGAGAGGCGGGACGGGGTGGAGCTAATTCCTGAAACTTAGCCCTGCCCTGCCCCGCCTCCTCTCATTGCAAATAGTGCGGAGGGGCGGATAGGGGGTGGAGAGGAGGCAGAGACGGGGGGCAGGAGCTCAGAGCACTGCTCCTGGCTTTTCCAGCCTCCTCCCCCTGTAGAGAGTGACGCCGTATATTGGCTGGCGTGAATACCCGGCCGATATACGGTCGTCTGAATGCACCCTAAAGCCGCCATTATTCTGCAGGTCATTAAAGTTACAGACAAATATGCACATGTAACAATATTACATATTATATCACTGATTACTTTAGAAGGGTCAGTGATTCAGGGATTATTCTTATTGCCAGCTTGGAGTGGAGGAGGAATTTTTCCCTTATAATGAGGAAAATTGACTTCTACCACATGTTGTTTTCTGGGGGGTTTTTTGCCTTCCTCTGGATCAAAATTGGGCGGTTAAAGGCTGATCTGGAAGGATGTAGGTCTGTTCTTCAGCATTGCACATGACGTAATCTTTGACAAACTTGTTTCCTGAGTATAACATATATTTTTTTCCCATCCTTATTCATCTTTGATTGCAGTGTGGGGCATAAGATGAAGGAAACCTGTTAGCTAGAATATTCTGCCCAAACTGCAGGTCTCATCTGCTAACCCTCTCTATCCTGCTGCTACTAGCTGCTGGGGATATCTCTCCCAATCCTGGCCCACCCTCCACTGCTCCCAGCTATCAACCCCTACCTGACTCACTAATAAAATCCCCAAGCCCAACTGCTAGCCCATGCATACCCTCCCCTGACTCCTTTAAATGTGCGCTCTGGAACTGCTAGTCAGCATGTAACAAACTCTGCACCATCCACGACTTTTTTACTGCTCATTCTTTAACTCTGCTCGCTCTCACAGAAACGTGGATACAGCAGTCTGACACAGCCTCCCCTGCTGCACTGTCTTACAATGGCCTGCAGTTCTCCCATACCCCGAGACTAGATGACAGGCGTGGCAGAGGAGTAGGTGCTCTTCTCTCCCCGAAATACACCTACCGGATCATCCCCCTTGTACCCTCACTCACTTTTCCATCCTTTGAAGTACATATGCTACGGCTTTTCCGTCTGCTGTCCATGCGAGTAGCAGTTATCTACCGCCCCCCAGGTGCTCCTCCCCTGTTTTTGGACCACTTTGCTGCCTGGCTCCCCCAATTCCTACCCTGTGAAATTCCAACCCTCATCTTAGGTGATTTTAACATCCCCACTAACGACCCCAACTCCCCATCTGCCTCTCAGCTTCTTTCGCTCCCCTCCTCCCTTGGTCTCTCTCAACTCACAGCCTCTCCCACTCACACGGATGGCAACACTCTTGATCTGGTCTTCTTCCGTCTCTGCTCTGTTTCCAACTTCACTAACTCCCCTCTCCCGCTCTCAGATCATAACCTCCTCTCTTTCTCTGTCACGCTCCCTAACATCTCTCCAGACCCACCTACCTACCGTACCTACAGGAACCTTAAGGCCATTCACACCCAGGACTTTGCTGAATCCCTACAGTCCTCTCTGTCCCCTATCTCTCTCCTCACCTGCCCCAACCTGGCTGCCGCTCGCTACAACACCGCTCTCAAACATGCCCTGTATGAAGCAGCGCCCCCCAGGACCCAAGCCATCCGATGTAGGCCGCGGCAACCCTGGCTCACGCCTCAAACACGCTTCATCCGGCAGTGCTCTAGAAGTGCTGGACGGCTGTGGAGGAAATCGCAAACGTCCGCAGACTTCGTCCACTACAAATTCATGCTCAGAACCAACAACCTCGGCCTCCACCGCGCCAAACAAGTCTATTTCACCTCTCTAGTCTCCTCACTATCGCACAACCCTAAACGTCTCTTTGATACTTTTCACTCCCTTTTCAGCCCTAAACCGCAGCCCCCTGTGATGGATCTCAGTGCTGTAAAGTTGGCTGCTTACTTAAAAAAGAAAATAGATGACATCCGTCAGGAAATAACTTCCCAATCCCAGACTAGCCCTGACCTTAGTCTTGTCAGCACTGCATCTAGCTCCTGCTCACTGTCTGTACTCAGACCAGCGACAGAGGAAGAAGTCTCCAAATTGCTCTTCTCTGCTCGCCCCACCACCTGCGCCAGCGCCCCACTCCCCTCACACCTCCTCCGTTCCTTCTCTCCAGTGGTCATCTCCCATCTCACCACTATATTCAACCTCTCTCTGACCTCTGGCATTTTTCCCTCTTCTTTCAAACACGCCATCATATCCCCACTGCTAAAGAAGCCGACTCTGGACGCGACTGATGCTGCCAACTAGCGACCCATCTCAAACCTCCCCTTCATCTCCAAACTACTAGAACGCTTGGTTTACTCCCACCTTGTAAGCCATCTATCAGAGCACTCTTTCCTAGACCCCCTACAGTCTGACTTCCGACCTCAACACTCGACAGAAACTGCCCTTACTAGGGTATCCAATGACCTACTGACAGCCAAATTGAGGGGCGATTACTCCCTACTGATCCTCCTCGACCTTTCCGCAGCGTTTGATATTGTTGACCACAAACTCCTCCTCAGTATGCTTCGCTCCATTGGCCTAAAGGACATTGCTCTCTCTTGGTTCTCCTCCTACCTATCTGACCGCTCTTTCAGTGTCTCCTTTGCTGGCTCTACCTCCCCTCCTCTTCCTCTCGCTGTTGGGGTCCCCCAGGGCTCGGTCCTAGGCCCCCTTCTTTTCTCTATCTACACAGCCCCAATTGGACAAACCATCAGGAGATTTGGCCTCCAATACCACCTGTATGCTGACGACACCCAGCTATACACCTCTGCCTGTGACATATCTGCACCTTTCCTCCAAAACATCACCGACTGTCTGTCCGCTGTCTCTAACACTATGTCCTCTCTCTACCTAAAACTAAACCTCTCTAAAACTGACTTACTGGTATTTCCACCCTCCACTAACCGACCTCATCCTGATATCTCCATCTCAGTGTGTGGCGCCACCATAACTCCTAGACAACATGCCCGCTGCCTTGGGGTCATATTTGACTCTGATCTCTCTTTTACCCCCTAAATCCAATCTCTGGCCCGAACATGTCAGCTGCACCTCAAGAACATCGCAAATATCCGCTCTTTTCTCACTGTGGACATGATAAAAATGCTTACTGTTGCCCTCATCCACTCCCGGCTCGATTATTGCAACTCGTTGCTTATCGGCCTCCCGCGCACCAGACTCTACCCTCTCTAATCTATCCTGAATGCGGCAGCCAGGCTCATCTTTCTGTCCAGCCGCTACTCGGATGCCTCTGCCCTGTGCCAGTCACTGCACTGGCTGCCCGTTAAATACAGAATTCAATTTAAACTCGCTACCTTCATCCACAAAGCCCTCCACAGTGCAGCACCCCCCTATATCGCCTCCCTCATCTCAATCCATCAACCAGCCCGGGCTCTCCGCTCTGCTAATGAAACCAGACTGAGTGCCCCTTTAATTCGAACTTCTCATTCCCGCCTCCAAGACTTCTCCAGAGCGGCACCAGTCCTCTGGAACGCACTACCAAAGGCTACCCGAGCAATCGGCGTGCTCTAAAAATGCACCTCTTCAGGGAGGCATACCTCATTCCCTAAACAAACCCCTCTGTTCTCTGCCTGATAACATGCTCTCTGCCCTAAATAGAACAATATAGGTCAGAAGCGGCGCTCCAATGGTGTATAGAAATACAAAAGAAACAGAGTTGGTAAGGAAAGGGACTCACCGCAACTGAACCGGTCCTGCGTTTTAGGCACCGGTCAGTTCGTTAATCCACGTGAGCCTCTCCAGTCATTTATTGAGATTAAAGTTGACGGTCTGGGACATCCCGGAGGGAGAGCAGCAGCAAGCAACTCCAAACAAGTGTGTTTAAGGAGGAAGAGGTATAATAAAAATTAGAGAAAAAAACTCACTTTTGCGCTCCGTCAAGCTTTATCAGTGTGTGTAGAGATCTTACTTGTTATAGGGTGCCTGGACTCCTGGCAACCTGCAACGCGTTTCGGCTTGTACTAAGCCTTTATCAAGCATGCTTGATAAAGGCTTAGTACAAGCCGAAACGCGTTGCAGTACCACCAACTTGTTTTAAATGTAATAAACTGACCTACAAGGAATACGCCTGCCTTATTGGAACTTCTGCTTTCTTGGATGTAAGGGGTGCCAGGAGTCCAGGCACCCCATAACAAGTAAGATCTCTACACACACTGATAAAGCTTGACGGAGCGCAAAAGTGAGTTTTTTCTCTAATTTTTATTATGCTCTCTGCCCTAGTGACTGCAATCCCTCCTAGCCATCATAAGCCGCTCCTGCAGTCAGACCATAGGCGTAGCGTCAGGGGGTGCTGGGGTCGCCATGGCGACCCGGCCCCTGCGCTCAGGGGGCCCCGACGCCGCCCTCTGCATAACCAACATGCACATTTAGTGCATTAATCGCTGACCGTTTTGACTGCAGCAAAATTCTCATCATGCGGCAGCCGGAACGGCCAGCGTGAGAGGAAGGTTCGGCAGAGCAGAGAGAAGGAGGGAGGAACTCACATGGGCCGGCAGCATATTTGGGATTTCAGCCGCACTTAAGCAGCAGTGAGCGATTCCCGCGACCTGATTGGTTGTTGGGTACACACCCCCCTTTGGAGATATATTAAGCTGCTTAAGTGCGGCTGAAATACCTAATATGCGGGCCGGCAGGGGAGAAGGAGGAAGTCACATGGGACGGCAGGGGAGGAGGGAAGAAGTCACATGACAGGGATCATGTGCTTCCCCCCCCCCCCCCCCCCTGCTTCCTGCTGAACGGGAAGCTTCTGAATTGCTGGCTTGCTGCTGCTGTCACATGAAGGAGAAGTGGACCGGGCCCTGGGGTAAGTGCATATGTATGTGTCTGTCTGTCTCCCTCCTTTATCTATCTATCTATCTATCTATCTATCTATCTATCTATAGTGTGTGTGTGTGTGTATATATATATATATATATATATATATATATATATATATATATATATATATACACACACACTATCTATCTATCTGCTATCTATATCTATCTATCTATATACTATCTATCTATATTCTATCTATCCCATATCTATCTATATACTATCTATCTGTTCATCCATCTATCTATATTCTATCTATCCCATATCTATCTATATACTATCTATCTATTCATCCATCTATCTATCTACTATCTATCTGCTATCTATATACTATCTATCTATCCCATATCTATATACTATCTATCTGCTATATATATACTATCTATCTATCCCATATCTATCTTTATACTATCTATCTATCTATATACTATCTATCTATCCCATATCTATCTATATACTATCTATCTATTCATCCATCTATCTATATACTATCTATCTATATTCTATCTATCCCATATCTATCTATATACTATCTATCTGCTATCTATCTATCTCATATGAGATAGCTAGATAGTATATAGATCGATGAATAGATAGTATATAGATAGATAGATAGTGTATAGATAGATGGATGAATAGATAGATGGTATATAGATAGCAGATAGATAGATAGTATATAGATAAATATGAGATAGATAGTGTATAGATAGATATGAGATAGATAATGTATATATAGATAGTGTAAAGATATAGTATATAGATAGATAGTGTATAGATAGTAGATAGATAGTGTATAGATAGTATATAGATAGATGGATGATTAGATAGATAGTATATAGATAGATATGGGATAGATAGATAGTATATAGATAGATATGGGATACATAGATAGTATATAGATAGATATGTGATACATAGATAGTATATAGATAGATAGATAGACACGTGTTCAGAAAACGCAGCTTGAAATCGTGGCATTTTTACCAGGATTTCGAGCAGCGTTTTTGAACACAGGTTACAGCGTCTGACGGCGCTTTTTAATGCACCCCATCGTTGTGAGGAGGTGTGTTAAAAACCACGACAACGCAAAAATAGAACAGACAGCTCTCGAAAATCACAGCGTTAGAAACACCGTGTTCGAGCGCAAGTTTAAGTAAGCTCATTAAAATCTCTGGGAGTGTTGTACCGCGGTTAGTACTGCGCTCGGGACACCGCGCTAATAGCGGTAAAAAGTGGTGTGTGAGAGCGGCCTGCGGGGCCACAAACAAATGTTCATGTGCAGGAAATGTGTCATGTTTGGAAAAATTACGCTAAGGGGGAGATCATGTATGCAGCACGATCTAGGTATGGGTACAGGGGAGTGTGGGGTGGAAGCCCAGGGGGGGCCCCGAGCTGAACTTTTGCACCCGGGCCCCTGAGCCCTTAGGTACGCCCCTGAGTCAGACCGTTTCTGCCATCACACGGCTAAATGTCTGACCATTGTCTATGTGTATAACATCGCTCACTCTTCCACTTCGCCATACCGTGCATATCTACAGCCCCTTTACCTTCTGTATCACCCCACTATTCGTAGTATGTAAGCTCGTTGGAGCAGGACCCTCACCCCTATTGTATCAATCAACTGATTACTATATGTAACCGTGGTTCTGTAATTTTTGTATTTTGTCTTTCTGTATTCCCCCTGTCTTTGTAAGCACTGCGGAATATGTTGGCGCTATACAAATAAAGTTTATTATTATTATGAATAGTTTGGGGTGGGGCGTTATTCATTTGTTGAACAGTTTGAGTTTAAAAAACACGTAAATTACAGAAAACCATACTAACCATTAACCATCGCTTATTAAAGTAAAATGAAGCCTATAATCTGTACATATGAAAATAACCGTCTTATAAAAAGAGCAAAACTTGCTGTATATGGGCTATTTCAGATGATCGTATATCGTCTCGGTTTTCACGCCGAGCCGATATACGGTGTCTTTGTCTGCAGGGGGAGGAGGGTGGAAAAGCCAGGACCAGGCACTGAGCTCCCGCCCCCTCTCCACCCCTCTCCACTATTTGCAATAGGAGGGGGCGAGACAGGGGCGGAGCTAAGTACCGACACTAAGCTCTGCCCTGTCCCGCCCCTCCCATTGCAAATAGTGGCAAGGAGCGGGAGCTCAGTTCCTGATCCTGGCTCTTCCATCCCCCCTTTACCCCCTGCAGACAAGGACACCGTTTATCGGCTCGGCGTGAAAACCGAGACGATATACAGTCGTCTAAATAAGCCCTATGGCTGTAGATCTGCCACAGATGGCATTAATCAAGTGCAAGCTATATAAACCTCCCACTCCCTCTATTCAGGTTTGGCCAGTCCAGGTACGATGGTGATGCTGCATGTTAGCAGGGAAGCTGGATCAGTTTTCTGTAGAAACAACAGTGGGCAAATAAAGGGTTGGCCAGTGGGTGAAGAGAGGTAGAAAAGGACCAAAAGAGACACAGAGACAAACTAATACATTGTTCACACAACTACAGATATATATATATATATATATATATATATATATATATATATATATATATATATATATATATATTTTAGGGCTCTTTCACACAAGCGCTGTTTTCACACACTATAGCCGTGAGAAAAGATAACATCACCTGGCTACTTCAAGCTACTTGAAGTAACCTGTTCACACAATCCGAGGTGTTGGCTTTGTGCTTTCAATGCTCCCATAGGAACCTATGGAAAACACGCAGCAAAGATAGGGCATGTCCTATCTTTGTGCACATCTCGGGACACTCGCATGTCCTATCTTTGTGCACACCTTGGAGCACTCGCATGTCCTATCTTTGTGCACACTTTGGAGCACTCGCATGTCCTATTTTTTGCAGGCGAGTGCATTTTACGCATCTAAAATTCCTTCCTGGGAACGCTTCTATAGCAAACTATTGGTTCTATTTAGACACAATCTATTCATGTGCCGCTAATGCATATGGAACATGCTCATGTGAAAGAGCCCTTATAGGAGGAGGTTCAGTATGCAGTAAATTGTATTTCATTCATTCAACCTCTGCAGATTCCAGGCTGTAGATGGCCTTATCAGTGAATACAAAAACAGCTGTCAATCACTGATAGGACCGCCCACTGGACTTCAAAGCCCAATATGAACTGAGTTTTTAAATCAATAGAATACAATTTTTGCAAATTAAGCTAATTTAGTGTGTGATAAAAATACAGCTTATTATTTTTTTGTTTGTGAAGGATAACAATCTGAGTCTGAAAACCTATATAAATAATAATATATATTAATTTCGTTTGTCCGCTGAAAATTGGATACCGTTGTATCTGTTCTAGACAATGCTCTGTGAGCTAAACAACCTGGACTCCAGGCTGATAATTTGTCACAGACAGGTTTGTGCAGTTGCTGCTGATGTACTTTTGCAGTGTGTTGTGTTATGGTCGCTGGTCATGGTTCCTGGTCATGGCCGGCAGCTACTCCTACTTACTCCCTCTGCTGGTCACGGCCAGCAATATTCCCTAGCTGTTAAGAGTAGCAGAGACCATCCAGTCTGTCAGGGCTCCTGTCACTGCCACCCACAGGGATAATGCACACTCTCAGCCCTCTTTTATATATCACATTTGAAAGTACCATTGGGCTCCTAGCTGCCTCTTTTGCTGTTATGCAAGAACTCTGCCAGTCCTGATCTGACCTTTGAATATTGACCATGTCTCAATGTGTTCCATGGCGCTTCTGACCTGTCCGTGTCATTTGCCACTGAAAATGAGACAACTATTAGGTTAATGGTTTAGGAGCCCATAGAGGGGTTAAACAGTAAGAACCAGGGAACCCTAGGTGCTGCCTCTGGAGTAGCCCAAAGTCAAATAAGTTAGTAGGTCTACACCCGCTGCTTGACACCCAAGTGATAAGGTATCATTTTTATTTTTCCATCAACATAGATGTATGATCCTTTGTTTTTTTTGTGGGACATGATTTATTTAAAGACACACAAAAAATTTAATAGGGTAGAACAAAAAAAAAAAAAGTGTAATTCCATCATTGGTTCCCGGATGTTAGAATTTTGGTGATGTTTGAGGATTTTTTGCCTGTGAATTGTTATTGTGGCAACCTTCAATTTGCACTGCAACTCCATTGACTTTAATGGCAGTGCAAGGTCACAGCGCTATACAGTGATCTATGGTTATGTGACCCCTACCAGGCCGTAACTATAGAGGATGCATGGGATGCGGTTGCACCCGAGCCCAGGAGCCTTAGGGGGCCCATAAGGCCTCTCTTCTCCATATAGGGAAACCAGTACTATGAATAAAGCATTATAGTTGGGGGCCCTGTTACAAGCTTTGCATCGGGGCCCGGGAGCTTCAAGGTACGCCTCTGACCCCTACAACAGTGAAAGTTGCTTCTTAGCCCTACCCATAGGTAGGATTATAAAATCTGCCCCATTTTCTTTTACATCGTGATCTTTACCACGTAATGTAAGATGATATTAATTCTTTGACACGACAGAATCTACATTTATGTCCTAGTTGTGTGGAGTTTATATGGAGCCGGGCTATGAGCAGTTCCTTTTCCATACACGACGGGTGCCATCTTTCTATGACACTAAACTGCCCACAACAGCATGATCAGTGCTGACATGTTAATCTTCTAAATTTTGCTGTAAATTCTCATAGTGGCATTTAAATGCCCCAATCATTGTTCAGGGATCCTGAATAGATGACAGGGTGACAATTGGTTGCTCTCTGAGGCACCACAGGGCTGCCCATTAAACATTCTGACTGGGGACTAAAAAAATGTAAAACTAAAAAAGTTTTATTAATTATTGAAAAAAATACAAAGGTACTAAAAAAAATTTTTTAAAAGTCTTCTCCGCTTAATAAAAAATAAATAATAGCATGTTTGGTATCGCTGCATCCATTAATGTCTGAAATATCAAAATAACATTATTTTTCCCACACAATGAAAGTAATCAAAAAAAATAAAAATACAAAACGCAGAATTGGTCACAATGCCTCCAGGAAAATGTGTTAATAAAAATCGAGCAAAAGGTTGTATGAAAACAAAATGATATCGATAGAAACTGCAAGACGTCCAGCAAAAAGCCCTCACACATCAAAGGAAAAAATAAATTTATGGCTTTTAGGAGATGGCAGCAGAAAATATTTTTTTTTGTTTTTCCCAAGATTGTTGTTTTTTGAAAGTAGTACAGGAAAAGCAAAACCAATACAGTTGGTATTGTTGCAATTATAGTATCCTGCAGAATAAAGTACTCACGGAATTTTAATCAAGTTTTTGAAAACAGGACCCCCCCCAAAAAAAAAAAAATAATAATAAAAATGGCAAGATTGTGGGTTTCTTTCCAATTTCACTCCACTTAGAAAATTATTTAAAGTATTTCAGTACATTTATGGCAAATTAAATAGAACCATTAAGACATGCATCTCATCCCACAAGAAAGAAGTACTCAGGATTTTTTGAAAGGGAGTAGAAAAAATGAAACAAAACATTTTAATCCTAGTGCTATAACAAAAGTGAATTCTCAGCTGAGAATTCCTATCAGGAGTGTTGCTCCCCTACTATATTGTTGGACTGGAGTTCAGGTAGATATCCAGAAGCAGCCTAAAACCATAGAGAGCTTACAAAGTATACATAAAAGACACAAGCAAAATGACCACAGAAGTCTAAAGCCTAAAACATAGTGGAATGATATGCGAATATGTGGTTAAATTACTGCTCATCTCCATCCTCCTTGTGTGATGGAAGAAGAACATGAAGAGGGAGATGGAATAGCAAAATTATGAAATGATTGTTCCTAGAATGAAAAGGTGTTAATAATCAAAATGTGTCCAATCAATAAATGTACAGTTATGTTGTGTTAACTAACACAAACAAGAAGTATGAAGTATAAAAAAGGGCAGACACCTAAAATATTACTACTAAATATCCTTTAGAGAGACAGGCACAGAAGGAATAACAAGCAGTTAAAAAGTACCCAATTGGTACTTAGAAATCTTACCTAGGGAGGAAGAGAGAATAAAGAGTGAAATTCCAGAGCCATCTATCATGCATATTCATATAAGGGCACTGTATGTCAATAGACAACCATGGAAAATGTATATTTAGAAGTGATATATGTGTACCCTCCATTTACCTCATAGAGCCACTACTTCTATGTTCTCTCTGGTTTCTGTAGCTTTCCTTGGGAATAAGAAATCAGTTACATTCTGAAGAACCTTGGACATCTGACTCCTGAGTTTAGCTGTTCTGTAGATCAGGTAGGAGGAATGTACAACTGGGAGAAATCCCGAGATGACATGAAGCCATAGAAGACCCACACAGTAAAAATAGTAATATAAGACCCAAGCAAAACCGCCAAGGAAGTATAAAGTGTTATATATGAAAGTGAAGGATACATATTTCATCACTGAGTAATATGTCTCCAGATTGATGGATAAATTACTGCTCATCTTCATCTTTGTTGTGTGATGATACAACGAGGTGAAGAGAAAAATTGTGGAGATGCAGTAGAATAGCAGTGGGAAGAAAGATCCTATTGTATAACTGTATACATAATGCATATTGCTACACCTCATGGATAGATTGTGTATGGTTGTATTGTACGTCACACCTTTCATCACATCACTAATAGGCACTGAGAAGGACATCAAACAAGTGAAAGCAGAGAGAAGTACTGAGGCTCCAATGAAATAAACAGTCCTGTGTACTATCATCCCCCTCAGATACAGGAACAGTCTGGTGTGGGAGTTGGAGATCTTCAGGCAGAGGACAATGGAGAGCAGAGATGTTAGCCAAAAATTGGTACAGGAAAATGAAGAATTAACAAAGGCTATAACAAGCAGAGTTATACGTGAATTCAAGCTTCTCAGGAGGAACGTAAACAAAAATATATATAGTGTGTCACCACACTGAGTGCAAATCCTTGAGACCCCAAGAGAAGTTACAATGTGGTCAACAGGAGTCATTGAGCTTCCTTTCCACCAGTCAGTGACATTGACTCCTATAATAAATGAATGTATCACCAGTCCAGCTATGAGACCAATCAGTGCCAGGACCCGGAGACCCAGATACTGGATATCAGTGTGACCCTGTGTAGCATCATCCATCTTCACTGTGCTATGAGCCTCCTAATAACACAAATAGTCATCATTGAAGGTTAAATAACATAATAAAACATCTGTTTCCATCTAGTCAAATATTGAGAGATTTACATTTGGAATGCAAACTACATCACAGACTCCGAGCTAAAGCAACACAAATCACCTGTAACTAACTCTCTGTACCGCTGGATAAACAAGACGTGAAAACTAACTTATCAGAGTTACTGTTCCGAAAAAATGAGCTACAATGAGAAGGAAATGTTGCTGATGTAGCAGCTGAAGTTTGATGTTGATCTTTTCATGGATGCTGACAAGTGATATAAATGAGTTGACTTCGGGTATTATGAGCTGCATTTTCACTACTGGCAAGTAATATTGCTCCTCATGATTGGCCAGGGAATTTTTTTGTTTGAACACTAGATTTCAATTGTATACGAGTAAATTTTTAACAAATACAAGAGAAACTTAAACTAGAGATGAGCGAACGTACTCGTCCGAGATTGATACTCGTTCAAGTATTAGCGTGTTCGAGATGCTCGTTACTCGTGACGAGTACCACGCGATGTTCGAGTTACTTTCACTTTCATCTCTGAGACGTTAGCGCGCTTTTCTGGCCAATAGAAAGACAGGGAAGGTATTACAACTTCCCCCTGCGACGTTCAAGCCCTATACCACCCCCCTGCAGTGAGTGGCTGGCGAGATCAGGTGTCACCCGAGTATAAAAATCGGCCCCTCCCGCAGCTCACTACAGATTTGTTCTGACATAGAGGAGGGAAAGTGCTGTTGGTGCCGGAGCTGCTATAGGGAGAGTGTTAGGAGTATTTTTGGCTTCAAGAACCCCAACGGTCCTTCTTAGGGCCACATCTAACCGTGTGCAGTACTGTGGACGCTGCTTTTTGCAGTGTTGCACATTTTTTTTTTTGTATATCGGCCGTGCAGAGCATTGCGCCCTGCAGTAATTATACATACTCCAGGGCCAGTAGTGGTGGTGAGGCAGGGACAGAAGACATATATTGTGAGGCAGGGACAGAAGACATATTTATTGAATATAGGCAGTGGGCCTTTGCAAAAACATTTGGGGAAAAAAATCAATTTGGGCTGCCTGTGACTGTCCTCAGTGTTCTGGGTCTGTGCTGGGTGTAGTTGTCCTCCTAATTCATACGCAGCCAGCTAAGTGTTACAGCAGGCTTGCGCAAAATTATTTCCTGGCGTTCCGTAAGCGAAGTCAGCCTCCAACCATAGGCCAATAAGCGGCACATTTAAATACAGCGTTCTGTTTCTGCACTACTGGTAATACACCATGCTGAGGGGTAGGGGTAGGCCTAGAGGATGTGGACGCGGGCGAGGACGCGGAGGCCCAAGTCAGGGTGTGGGCACAGGCCGAGCCAGTGCGGTGGCCAGGGGTAGAGGCAGGGCCAGACCGAATAATCCACCAACTGTTTCCCAAAGCGCCCCCTTGCGCCATGCCACCCTGCAGAGGTCAAGGTGCTCTACGGTGTGGCAGTTTTTCACAGAGACGCCTGACGACCGACGAACAGTGGTGTGCAACCTTTGTCGATCCAAGATCAGCTGGGGAGCCACCACCACCAGCATGCGCAGGCATATGATGGCCAAGCACCCCACAAGGTGGGACGAAGGCCGTTCACCGCCTCCGGTTTGCACCACTGCCTCTCCCCCTGTGCCCCAACCTGCCACTGAGATCTAACCCCCCTCTGGGGACACAGGCACTACCGTCTCCTGGCCTGCACCCACACCCTCACCTCCGCTGTCCTCGGCCCCATCCAGCAATGTCTCTCAGCGCAGCGTCCAGACGTCGCTAGCGCCACTGTTTGAGCGCAAGTACGCCACCACGCACCTGCACGCTCAAGCGTTAAACATGCACATTGCCAAATTGATCAGCCTGGAGATGCTGCCGTATAGGCTTGTGGAAACGGAGGCTTTCAAAAGCATGATGGCGGCGGCGGCCCCGCGCTACTCGGTTCCCAGTTGCCACTACTTTTCCCGATGTGCCGTCCCAGCCCTGCACGACCACGTCTCCCGCAACATTGTACGCGCCCTCACCAACGCGGTTACTGCCAAGGTCCACTTAACAACAGACACGTGGACAAGCACAGGCGGGCAGGGCCACTATATCTCCCTGACGGCACATTGGGTGAATTTAGTGGAGGCTGGGACAGAGTCAGAGTCTGGGACCGCTCACGTCCTACCCACCCCCAGAATTGCGGGCCCCAGCTCGGTGGTGGTATCTGCGGCGGTGTATGCTTCCTCCACTAAACCACCCTCCTCCTCCTCCTCCTCCTATGCAACCTCTGTCTCGCAATCAAGATGTGTCAGCAGCAGCACGTCGCCAGCAGTCGGTGTCGCGCTGCACGCGTCAGCAGGCCATGCTGAAACTACTCAGCTTAGGAGATAAGAGGCACACGGCCCACGAACTGCTGCAGGGTCTGACAGAGCAGACCAACCACTGGCTTGCGCCGCTGAGCCTCCAACCGGGCATGGTCGTGTGTGGCAACGGCCGTAACCTGGTGGAGGCTCTGCAGCTCGGCAGCCTCACGCACGTGCCATGCCTGGCCCATGTCTTTAATTTGGTGGTTCAGCGCTTTCTGAAAAGCTACCCACACTTGTCATACCTGCTCGGAAAGGTGCGCCGGGTCAGCGCACATTTCCGCAACTCCAAGACGGACGCTGCCACCCTGCGGACCCTGCAACATCGGTTTAATCTGCCAGTGCACCGATTGCTGTGCGACGTGCCACACGGTGGAACTCTATGCTCCACATGTTGGCCAGGCTCTATGAGCAGCGTAGAGCTATTGTGGAATACCAAATCCAACATGGGCGGCGTAATGGGAGTCAGCCTCCTCAATTCTTTACAGAAGAGTGGGCCTGGTTGGCAGACATCTGCCAGGTCCTTGGAAACTTTGAGGAGTCTACCCAGATGGTGAGCAGGGATGCTGCAATCATTAGCGTCACCATTCCTCTGCTATGCTTCTTGAGAAGTTCCCTGCAAAGCATAAAGGCAGACGCTTTGCACTAGGAAACGGAGGCGTGGGATGACAGTATGTCGCTGGATAGTCAGAGCACCCTCATGTTTATATCTCAGCGCGTTGAGGAGGAGGAGGAGGGGGAGGAGCATGAGGAGGAGGGGGAAGAGATAGCTTGGCCCACTGCTGAGGGTACACATGCTGCTTGCCTGTCATCCTTTCAGCGTGTATGGCCAGAGGAGGAGGAAGAGGAGGAGGAGGAGGAGGAGGATCCTGAAAGTGATCTTTCTAGTGAGGACAGCCATGTGTTGCGTACAGGTACCCTGGCACACATGGCTGACTTCATGTTAGGATGCCTTTCTCGTGACCCTCACGTTACACGCATTCTGGCCACTACGGATTACTGGGTGTACACACTGCTCGACCCACGGTATAAGGAGAACCTTTCCACTCTCATTCCCGAAGAGGAAAGGGGTTCCAGAATGATGCTATACCACAGGGCGCTGGTGGACAAACTGATGGTAAACTTCCCATTCGACAGCGCTAGTGGCAGAAGGCGCAGTTCCGAGGGCCAGGTAGCAGGGGAGGCACAGAGATCAGGCAGCATGTACAGCGCAGGCAGGGGACCATTCTCCAAGGCCTTTGCCAGCTTTATGGCTCACCAGCAAGACTGTGTCACCGGTCCCCAGTCAAGGCTGAGTTGGCGGGAGCACTGTAAAAGGATGGTGAGGGAGTACGTAGCCGATCGCACGACCGTCCTCGGTGACGCCTCTGCCCCCTACAACTACTGGGTGTCGAAGCTGGACACGTGGCTTGAACTCGCGCTGTATGCCCTGGGGGTGCTTGCTTGTCCTGCGGCTAGCGTCTTGTCAGAGAGGGTGTTTAGTGCGGCTGGGGAAATCATCACGGATAAGCGTACCCGCCTGTCAACCGACAGTGCCGACAGGCTTACACTCATCAAGATGAACAAAGCCTGGATTTCCCCAGACTTCTCTTCTTCACCAGCGGACAGCAGCGATACCTAAGCAATACGTAGGCTGCACCCGCCGATGGACGCATCGTTCTCTATCACCATCAAAAACGCGGACATTTTTGCTTCATCAATCTGTGTATAATATTCCTCCTCCTCCTCCTGCTCCTCCTCCTGAAACCTCACATAATCACGCTGAACGGGCAATTTTTCTTAGGCCCACAAGGCTCAGTCATATAATTTTTCTAAACAATTTTTATACGTTTCAATGCTCATTAAAGCGTTGAAACTTTCACCTGAACCAATTTTTATTTTAACTGGGCTGCCTCCAGGCCTAGTTACAAATTAAGCCACATTAACAAAAGTGATTAATGGGTTTCACCTGCCCTCTTGGTTGGGCATGGGCAATTTTTCTGACGTACATTAGTACTGTTGGTACACCAATTTTTGGGGGCCCTCGCCTACAGTGTAATCCAATTAATTTTTTGCCCACCTCCATTAAACATGACATTACCTCAGCTGTGATGGGCAATGCAATGGGATATATTTATGTACCGCCGGTGGCTTCCTGGCACCCACCCATGCTGTTGGTCCACACGGAGTTGTAACTGCATGTGTCCACTTCTAAAGAACCCCAGTCTAACTGGGGCTTGCAGTGTGGGCCGAAGCCCACCTGCATTTAATCGGACGTTACCTCAGCTGTAATGGGCACTGCAATGGGATACATTTATGTACAGCCGGTGGGTTCCAGGGAGCCACCCATGCTGTGGGTGCACACGGAATTCCCATTGCGGAGTTGTACCTGCCTATGACTATTTATAAAAAACCACGGTCTGACTGGGGCATGCAGACACCTTGACAGAATGAATAGTGTGTGGCACATAGGTTCCCCATTGCTATGCCTACGTGTGCAGCTCCTGATGGCGGTGGCACAGGATTATATTTCTCATTGCTTCTGTACAGCATTGTGGGCTATCGCCCCGCCCCTTTTAAAGAGGGTCACTGCCTAGCCGTGCCAACCCTCTGCAGTGTGTGCCTGCGGTTCCTCCTCATGGCAGACGCACTTATAAATAGACATGAGGGTGGTGTGGCATGAGTGCAGCTGAAGGCTGCGCAGGGACACTTTGGTGTGCGCTGTGGACACTGCGTCGTGCGGGGGAGGGGGTGGGGGTTGGGCAGCATGTAACCCAGGAGAAGTGGCAGCGGAGTGTCATGCAGGCAGTGATTGTGCTTTGTGGGAGGTAGTGTTGTGCTTAGCTAAGGTATGCATTGCTAATGAGGGCTTTTCAGAAGTAAATGTTGTTGGGAGGGGGGGGCCCACTCTTGCCGCTATTGTGGCTTAATAGTGGGACCTGGGAACTTGAGATGCAGCCCAACATGTAGCCCCTCGCCTGCCCTATCCGTTGCTGTGTCGTTCCCATCACTTTCTTGAATTGCCCAGATTTTCACAAATGGAAACCTTAGCGAGCATCGGCGATATACAAAAATGCTCGAGTCGCCCATTGACTTCAATGGGGTTCGTTACTCGAAACGAACCCTCGAGCATCGCAAAAATTTCGTCCCGAGTAACGAGCACCCGAGCATTTTGGTGCTCGCTCATCTCTAACTTAAACCGTTACAAATTTAACACTATATTTGAAGAGATAGATAAATCAGGCAGATTTTTGCAGAATAAGATCAGATCAAGCAGATATTTTTGGTGAAAATTGTAGCAAATTTGTTTTTTTCATAGTGCAAGCTGAACCATGTGAGTATGCAATAAATCAGCAGGCAGGGTGCCTAGATGTCAGTAAACGTACACTCCATCTTGAATTTGGGCAGTACTACAATTTGATGCCTGGATCACATTATCCAGCTATATGTAGTACTAGCTTACCCGTAGCACGTTGCTGCGAAGACAGACATACATACATTCATTCGTTTTTATATATCTAGATAACACCCAATCACAGTGCAGCTTTCATGTTACCTCAGTGGTATAATATATAACAACCAATCGCAGCGCAGCTTACATGTTACCTCAGCTTTATAATATATAGCACCCAATCACAGCGCAGCTTTCATGTTACTTCAGCAGTATAATATATAACAACCAATCACAGCACAGCATTCATGTTACCTCAGCAGTAAGAGAAATAACAACCAATCACAGTGCAACTTTTATTCTGCCTCAGCAATATAAAAAATAGCAACCAATCACAGCACAGCACTCATTTTACCTCAGCGGTATAATATATAGCAACCAATCACAGTACAGCTTTCATGTAACCTCAGTAATATAAGAAGTAGCAACCAATCACAGCACAGCTTTCATGTTACCTTAGCATTCTCAATATGCAGCAATTGTCTTGCGAAACATTCGGCGGATGCATAATTTTCTAGTTGAACACGCTTGCTCGTAATGCCTTTTGCTTTTGTGCTTGAGATGGAAATCGAATGATCTTTGTCTGGGGGGCATAACTGTCGACGATGCTCGCAAGCGCGCCACCTATCATAGGATAGTTATACTATGCCGTAATCTTCCCAGGAGTGTACTCAACAACTTCCCAAAGTTTCCTGGTGATTGGATGAATGGTGTAGTAATGTATAAAGGATAGACAGAGAGACATGCATTCATTTTTATATATATAGATGACATCAGGAAGTGAGAGAATTAGATTCCGTACGTAAAATTGGACGCTAATTCTTTTGCGCTTAGAATTGAATAATCGAGTTGGAACCCATTAGCTTTTCCTATTTATGACATAATCAATGCTTGTGACAAATTTCAGGTTTCTATGACATTGGGAAGTGAGAGAATTAGATTCCGTACGTAAAATTTGGACACTAATTCTTTTGCGCTTAGAATTGAATAATCAAGTTGTGACCCATTAGCTTTTCCTATTTATGACATAGTCAATGCTCGTGCCAAATTTCGAGTTTCTATGACATTGGGAAGTTGGAGAATTAGATTCCTTACGTAAAATTTAGACGCTAATTCTTTTGCGCTTAGAATTGAATAATTGATTTGGGACCTATTAATTTTTCCTATTTATGACATAATCAATGCTCATGCCAAATTTCAGATTTCTATGACATTGGGAAGTGAGAGAATTAGATTCCGTACGTAAAGTTTGGACGCTAATTCTTTTGCGCTTAGAATTGAATAATTGAGTTGGGACCCATTAGCTTTTCCTATTTATGACATAATCAATGCTCGTGCCAAATTTCAAGTTTCTATGACATTGGTAAGTTGGAGAATTAGATTCCGTACGTAAAATTTAGACGCTAATTCTTTTGCGCTTAGAATTGAATAATCGAGTTGGGACCCATTAGCTTTTCTTATTTATGACATAATCAATGCTCGTGCCAAATTTCCCGTTTCTATAACATTGGGAAGTTGGAGTATTAGATTCCGTACGTAAAATTTAGACGCTAATTCTTTTGCGCTTAGAATTGAATAATTGAGTTGGGACCTATTAACTTTTCCTATTTATGACATAATCAATACTTGTGCCAAATTTCAAGTTTTTATGACATTAGGAATAGAGATGAGCGAGCGTACTCGTCCGAGCTTGATGCTCGTTCGAGTATTAGGGTACTCGAGATGCTCGTTACTCGAGACGAGCACCACACGATGTTCGAGTCACTTTCATTTTCTTCCTCGAGAAATTTGCGCGCTTTTCTGGCCAATAGAAAGACAGGGAAGGCATTACAACTTCCTCCTGTGACATTCCAGCCCTATGACACCCAAGTATTAAAATCTGCCCCACCCGCGGCTCGCCACAGATGCATGCTAACAGAGATCAGGGAAAGTGCTGTCTTGCTGTAGCTGCTATAGGGAGAGTGTTAGGTGTTATATTCGTCTTCAAGAACCCCAACGGTCCTTCTTAGGGCCACATCTGACCGTGTGCAGTACTGTTGAGGCTGCTTTTAGCAGTGTTGCACAATTTTTTTTTTTTTTTTTTATATCGGGCGTGCAGACCATAGCGTCCTCAGTCTGCAGTCATTTTACAGAGTATAGGGGCAGTACTGGTGAGGCAGGGACAGTGGTACAGGGAAAGAGATATACTGTCTATATAGGCAGTGGGCTTTTTCAAAAAAATTGGGGAAAAATACTATATTTGGGCTGCCTGTGACCGTCTTCAGTTTCCTGTGTGTCTGCTGGGGGTAGTAGTCGCTAATTAATACCCAGCTAAGCGTTACAGCAGGCTTGCGCATAATTGTTTCCTGGCTCTGCTGTGCGCTGCGTTACATGATCGCCGTCATCCCGCCAGAGGGAAACAGTACACACATATACGCTGCATATGGTGTCTGTCTGCTTTTTCACCTCGCCATTTTAAAAAATTGTAGCTAAATAATTAAGGCCTACCACTGACCTTTGGCCACTTGACTGGTTCTGCGCAGTGAATTCCAGTAGCTCAGTCATACGCACCTACGTCTCACTACAGCCTTGCGCATAATTGTTTCCTGGCTCTGCTGTGCGTTCCGTAAGCGAAGTCAGCCTCCAACCACAGGCCAATAAGCGGCACATTTAATTACAGCATTCTGTTTCTGCACTACTGGTAATACACCATGCTGAGGGGTAGGGGTAGGCCTAGAGGACGTGGACGCGGGCGAGGACGCGGAGGCCCAAGTCAGGGTGTGGGCACAGGCCGAGCTCCTGGTCCAGGTGTATCGCAGCCGACTGCTGCGGGATTAGGAGAGAGGGAAGCTTCTGGGGTCCCCAGATTCATCTCACAATTAATGGGTCCACGCGGTAGACCTTTATTAGAAACTGAGCAGTGTAAGTAGGTCCTGTTGTGGATGGCAGAAAGTGCATCCACCAATCTATCGACCACCCAGTCTTCTATGCTGTCAACTGCTGCAACTCTGAATCCTCTGGCTGCTGCTTCTCCTTCCTGCCAGCCTCCTCACTCCAATAAAATGACACATTCTGAGGAGCAGGCAGACTTCCAGGAACTGTTCTCGGGCAGCAATGGTTCCTCTCCCACCGGAGGAGTTTGTCGTGACCGATGCCCAACCTTTGGAAAGTTCCCGGGGTCCGGGGGATGAGGCTGGGGACTTCCGGCAACTGTCTCAAGAGTTTTCAGTGGGTGAGGAGGACAATGACGATGAGACACAGTTGTCTATCAGTGAGGTAGTAGTAAGGGCAGTAAGTCCGAGGGAGGAGCGCACAGAGGATTCGGAGGAAGAGCAGCTGGACGATGAGGTGACTGACCCCACCTGGTTTGCTAAGCCTACTGAGGACAGGTCTTCAGAGGGGGAGGCAAGTGCAGCAGCAGGGCAAGTTGGAAGAGGCAGTGCGGTGGCCAGGTGTAGAGGCAGGGCCAGACCGAATAATCCACCAACTGTTTCCCAAAGCGCCCCCTCGCGCCATGCCACCATGCAGAGGCTGAGGTGCTCAAAGGTGTGGCAGTTTTTCACTGAGAGTGCAGACGACCGACGAACTGTGGTGTGCAAGGTTTGTCGCGCCAAGATCAGCCGGGGAGCCACCACCACCAGCCTCACCACCACCAGCATGCGCAGGCATATGATGGCCAAGCACCCCACAAGGTGGGACGAAGGCCGTTCACTGCCTCCGGTTTGCACCACTGCCTCTCCCCCTGTGCCCCAACCTGCCACTGAGATCTAACCCCCCTCTCAGGACACAGGCACGACCGTCTCCTGGCCTGCACCCACACCCTCACCTCCGCTGTCCCCGGCCCCATCCAGCAATGTCTCTCAGCGCAGCGTCCAGCCGTCGCTAGCGCAACTGTTTGAGTGCAAGCACAAGTACGCCGCCACGCACCCGCACGCTTAAGCGTTAAACGTGCACATAGCCAAATTGATCAGCCTGGAGATGCTGCCGTATAGGCTTGTGGAAACGGAGGCTTTCAAAAACATGATGGCAGCGGCCGCGCGCTACTCGGTTCCCAGTCGCCACTACTTTTCCCGATGTGCCATCCTAGCCCTGCACGACCACATCTCCCGCAACATTGTACGCGCCCTCACCAACGCGGTTACTGCCAAGGTCCACTTAACAACGGACACGTGGACAAGCACAGGCGGGCAGGGCCACTATATCTCCCTGACAGCACATTGGGTGAGTTTAGTGGAGCCTGGGACCGAGTCAGAGCCTGGGACCGCTCACGTCCTACCCACCCCCAGAATTGCGGGCCCCAGCTCGGTGCTGATATCTGCGGCGGTGTATGCTTCCTCCACTAAACCACCCTCCTCCTCTTCCTACGCAACCTCTGTCTCACAATCAAGATGTGTCAGCAGCAGCACGTCGCCAGCAGTCGGTGTCGCGCGGCGTGGCAGCACAGCGATGGGCAAGCGTCAGCAGGCTGTGCTGAAACTACTCAGCTTAGGAGAGAAGAGGCACATAGCCCACGAACTGCTGCAGGGTCTGACAGAGCAGACCGACCGCTGGCTTTCGCCGCTGAGCCTCCAACCGGGCATGGTCGTGTGTGACAACGGCCGTAACCTGGTGGCGACTCTGCAGCTCGACAGCCTCACGCACATGCCATGCCTGGCCCACGTCTTTAATTTGGTGGTCAGCGGTTTCTGAAAAGCTACCCACGCTTGTCAGAGCTGCTCGGAAAGGTGCGCCATCTCAGCGCATATTTCTGCAAGTCCAACACAGACGCTGCCACCCTGCGGACCCTGCAACATCGGTTTAATCTGCCAGTGCACCGACTGCTATGTGACGTACCCACACGGTGGAACTCTACGCTCCACATGTTGGCCAGGCTCTATGAGCAGCACAGAGCTATAGTGGAATACCAACTCCAACATGGGCAGCGTAGTGGGAGTCAGCCTCCTCAATTCTTTACAGAAGAGTGGGCCTGGTTGGCAGACATCTGCCAGGTCCTTGGAAACTTTGAGGAGTCTACCCAGATGGTGAGCGGGGATGCTGCAATCATTAGCGTCACCATTCCTCTGCTATGCCTCTTGAGAAGTTCCCTGCAAAGCATAAAGGCAGATGCTTTGCGCTCGGAAACGGAGGCGGGGGAAGACAATATGTCGCTGGATAGTCAGAGCACCCTCATGTCTATATCTCAGCGCGTTGAGGAGGAAGAGGAGGAGGGGGAGGAGCATGAGGAGGAGGGGGAAGAGAAAGCTTGGCCAGTGCTGAGGGTACCCATGCTGCTTGCCTGTCATCCTTTCAGCGTGTATGGCCTGAGGAGGAGGAGGAGTATCCTGAAAGTGATCTACCTAGTGAGGACAGCCATGTGTTGCGTACAGGTACCCTGGCACACATGGCTGACTTCATGTTAGGATGCCTTTCTCGTGACCCTCGCGTTACACGCATTTTGGCCACTACGGATTACTGGGTGTACACACTGCTCGACCCACGGTATAAGGATAACCTTTCCACTCTCATACCCGAAGAGGAAAGGGGTTCGAGAGTGATGCTATACCACAGGACCCTGGCGGACAAACTGATGGTAAAATTCCCATCCGACAGCACTAGTGGCAGAAGGTGCATTTCCGAGGGCCAGGTAGCAGGGGAGGCGCAGAGATCAGGCAGCATGTACAGCGCGGGCAGGGGAACACTCTCCAAGGCCTTTGCCAGCTTTATAGCTCCCCAGCAAGACTGTGTCACGGCTCCCCAGTCAAGGCTGAGTCGGCGGGAGCACTGTAAAAGGATGGTGAGGGAGTACATAGCCGATCGCACGACCGTCCTCCGTGACGCCTCTGCCCCCTACAACTACTGGGTGTCGAAGCTGGACACGTGGCCTGAACTCGCGCTGTATGCCCTGGAGGTGCTTGCTTGTCCTGCGGCTAGCGTCTTGTCAGAGAGGGTGTTTAGTGCGGCTTGGGGAATCATCACGGATAAGCGTACCCGCCTGTCAACCGACAGTGCCGACAGGCTTACACTCATAAAGATGAACAAAGCCTGGATTTCCCCAGACTTCTCTTCTCCACCAGCGGACAGCAGCGGTACCTAAACAATACGTAGGCTGCACCCGCGGATGGAAGCATCGTTCTGTATCACCATAAAAAACGGGGACCTTTTAGTTTCATCAATCTGTGTATTATATTCATCCTCCTCCTCCTCCTGCTCCTCCTCCTGAAACCTCACGTAATCACGCCGAACGGGCAATTTTTCTTAGGCCCACAAGGCTCAGTCATATTACTTTTGTAAACAATGTTTAAACGTTTCAATTCTCATTAAAGCATTTAAACTTGCACCTGAACCAATTTTTATTTTAACTGGGCTGCCTCCAGGCCTAGTTACAAATTAAGCCACATTAACCAAAGCGATTAATGGGTTTCACCTGCCCCCTTGGTTGGGCATGGGCAATTTTTCTGAGGTACATTAGTACTGTTGGTACACCAATTTTTTTGGGCCCTCGCCTACAGTGTAATCCTAGTAATTTTTATGGGCTTTGCCTGCACTCATTCTACAGCAAGGTGTGTGGGGTTGGCCTACACTTTTGCTACATAAATGTAACTGGGGCCTTGTCTATACTGCAACTACTGAAACGTAAAAGAGAGTGTTATCTCCCTAAACTGCTGCTACGGGAATGTTACTGTGGCCTGTCTTGACTGCAACTACTACTGAAATGGAACTAATACTGTGCTCCCCCTATACTGCTGCTTCGGAATTGTTACTGGGGCCTGTCCTGACTGCTACTATTAGTGAAATGGAACTAAGACTGTGCTCCCCCTATACTGCTGCTAGTGATATGTTACTGGGGCCTGTCTAGACTGCTACTACTACTGAAATGGAACTAATACTGTGCTCCCCCTATACTGCTGCTAGTGATATGTTACTGGGGCCTGTCTAGACTGCAACTACTACTGAAATGGAACTAATACTGTGCTCCCCCTATACTGCTGCTAGTGATATGTTACTGGGGCCTGTCCCTAATGCTACCGCTGAAATGTTACTATTTCTGGGCTCTGACTATACCGCTGCTAATGCTATGTCACTGTGGTGTGGAAACGGAGGCTTCCCAAAGACATGACGGTGGCGAGGCCATTTCTCACCAACGCGGTTACTGTTAACGTACATATTACCAGTCAGACTGGGGCATGCACTGTGGGCCGAAGCCCACCTGTATCGTATGTGACGTTAGCTCTGCTGAGCAGGGCTCTGCAATGGGATACATTTATGTACCGCCGATGGGTTCCAGGGAGCCACCCATGCTGTGGGTCAACAGGGACTTCACATTAGGGATTTGTACCTGCCAGTGTCTATGTATTAAAAACCCCGGTCAGACTGGGGCATGCAGTGTGGGCCGAAGCCCACCTGCATTTAATCTGACGTTACCTCAGCTGTGCTGGGCAATGCAATGGGATTTATGTACCACCGGTGGCTTCCTGGGACCCACCTATGCTGTCGGTCCACACGGAGTTGTAACTGCATGTGTCTACTTATAAAGAACCCCAGTCTGACTGGGGCATGCAGTGTGGGCCCAAGCCCACCTGCATTTAATCTGACGTTACCTCAGCTGTGCTGGGCACTGCAATGGGATTTGTTTATGTACCACCGGTGGGTTCCAGGGAGCCACCCATGCTGTGGGTGCACACGGAATTCCCATTGCGGAGTTGTACCTGCCTGTGACTATTTATAAAAAACCCCGGTCTGACTGGGGCATGCAGTGTGGGCCGAAGCCCACCTGTATTTAATCTGACGTTAGCTCTACTATCCGGGGCACTGCATTGGGACAAACTACAGGAGCAATACAGCGCTAATGAGACGTGCACAGCTACGCTAGCATTGGAGTCCGCTGTAGGCGTGCGATTGCTGAGGGTTTGTGCAGAGGCCTATGTCCTGGGTGCAGTGAAAGTCCGCTTCCTGACTAGGATTGCTGAAGCTGTGGGCTGAGGCCTATGTCGTGGGCGCGGTGCAAGTCTGCCATGTTTGGCCGCTCAGATCAATTTTTGGTTCATGTCTAGGGTTTCCTAGGACCCACCTATGCTGTTGGTGCAAACTTAGCTCCCATCGCGGTGTTTGACCTGTCTGGCACAAAGACACTGACTGACTTGGGTAGGGGGCAGAGCGCAGACGGCTTTCTCCTTGCAGTGTCGATTGAGCTATGCGACACCTTGACAGAATGAATAGTGTGTGGCACATGGATTCCCCATTGCTATGCCCACGTGTGCAGCTCCTGATGAAGGTGGCACAGGATTGGATTTCTCATTGCTTCTGTACAGCATTGTGGGCTATCGCCCCGCCCCTTTTAAAGAGGGTTGCGGCCTGGCCCTGCCAACCCTCTGCAATGTGTGCCTCCGGTTCCTCCTCATGACATTGGAAAGTGAGAGAATTAGATTCCGTATGTAAAATTTGGACGCTAATTCTTTTGCGCTTAGAATTGAATCATCGAGTTGGGACCCATTAACTTTTCCTATTCATGACATAATCAATGCTTGTGCCAAATTTCAAGTTTCTATGACATTGGGAAGTGAGAGAATTAGATTCCGTACGTAAAAGTTGGACGCTAATTCTTTTGCGCTTAGAATTGAATAATCAAATTGGGACCCATTAGCTTTTCCTATTCATGACATAATCAATGCTCGTGCCAAATTTCATGTTTCTACGACGTTGGGAAGTGAGAGAATTAGTGGCAATGACGGAAATCAAACGATCTACGTAGGGGGGGGGGGGGGGCGTAACTGTCGACGACGCTCGCACGCGCGCCATTTATCATAGCATAAATGTACTATGCCTATCATCTTCCCAGGAGTGTGCTCAACAACTGGTGATCGGATGAATGGTGTAGTAGCACATAAAGAACAAACAGACAGATATATAGATGACTTCTTTAGCAGTGTCAGCAATGACATGTGCATCATGTAACTGTAGTTTAACTTCAGCTGGCTGCACACGGGTGGATTGGATTCCACATGCAAAATCCCACAGCGAAATTCGACCTTGTGCCAGCTGGCATCCACACATAGCTGCTTTCTGAAAATCTTCTCTGTGCTGTGGATGGTCTGCACGGCGAGCCGTCGCACATGTGCTGTACAGATTTTTTTTTTAAACCTCTGCTTTTCCTGCTTCATCACTTAGCGATGACACGTAATCCATGACCTTTGCACAATGTCATTGCGGAAGGGCTGCGGATCAGGCGCCAAAATAGAACATGCAGAATTTTTTCCTCCGCGAGAGGAAAATGGCAATTGTTTTTTGCTCATGTAGAGGAAAAAGCAATTTTCAATAGCATGTTATAGACATTATTTGCTGCGCAATCCGGAAGCGGACACCCTCTCTAGATTCCGCTGTGCAAATCTGCCCGTGTGCAGGCGGCCTTACGGTTCACGAGCGCCATCTTCAAAATTTTATATATAAAAGTATTACAATAAAACACCCAACCTACTTGAAAAAGCAGTTAGTTACACCCCCGAAACGCATTGTAGAACCATCTTAAAGAATCTCTAAACCAATTACCTGTGTCATAAGCGCCTAAATAAGAGTTATCACAAGCAAATGTGGACATAGAGATCTGCCTTAAAAAGCAGCCTCCTCACAGTTGTAAATACTCCAGATTTCTACCTGTATTATTAACTGAGAAGAACGAAAATAAATTAACTTTAAAGGTTAGCCTTTATTACTAATTATTAAAATCCTATAGGAAACCAACTATTCTAACAAGGACAAACATATATAAAATCTAGTTTATCTTCCAGATTTATAGATATTGATTTAGGAAGAAAACAGGTAATGTGGTATATCTTGCATTGTTTTTAGTATATGTGTGGTTACTCAAAACTTCAAGACTGCGAACCGTGTTTTCCCTCACATACTATTATCCCACGTATATTTCCCTTTTTCCTATATGATGAAAAATAGGGATTTGTATATATACGAAAAGACCAGTAGGATAGGGGCACACAGCAGCTTGATCAAAGCAGCAGAGTGTAAATGAACTGTCATTCAATTTTATGATTGTGCATGTAAATGATCACAGATAGCCATCCAATCCTTCTCAGAACTGAATGATGTCACTCTGAATGATATCACAAATAGGTCACTATAGAAATGAAATATTTATACAATGATATATCCAGAATAACCTTCCCACAGAAATAATATTCCTGCCAATCGGTCATATATAGAGAGGAATAATCATTGAAGATAAAGGATCAAAATACCTATTTCTCGCATCACTACATAGATTAAGCTCCAATTAGTACAAGGATATTTGGACACAGTTCACCCTAGCTGTATAGAATTAGCTTGTGATTTGCAAGTCAAGTGTATTTTATACAAGAGTGTAACTGGTCTGTTATAGAGGATCAATAAAACAGCCCTAAATCTGTGATTGGCTTATTAGAACAAGCAAAAATTCTCAGTAAACAGACCCCATTTCCAAGCATATATTATATAGGTAGCCTAATGCAATTGAGAGATTTGCTATGTATGAAGTTATCCGCTTAGGCTGGAGGCTGTAATGTGCACAGACACTTAGCATATGAGAATGATAGAGCACAATGGCGGCTTGCTGAGAAGGTGGACATAGATGGATGAAGTAGCAACCTTCATACAGGGTTAGATGCTGACTGGTTTTCTATCTCAGTTTTTACCATCTTACTTTAACTCTAGAGATGAGCGAGCACCAAAATGCTCAGGTGCTCGTTGCTTGAGTCGAACATTTCGTAATTCTCGAGAGCTCAGTTAGATGCTGACTAGTTCTCTTTCTCACTATTTTACTATCTTACTTTACCTCCCTTCCGCTATTTCTAAATTAGCTGTTATTACTCACTCTTTCTATCTTGCTGATCGATTGCTATCTATCTGACTCTCTCTGTTTCCTCTAGAGTCCCTTTGTCTTTCTCTCTATTACTCTCATCTATAAAATGACTTTCTCTGTTTTGTCTTTCATTCTCTCATTAAAGTTGCTTTACTGGTTTTATCCTTTTATTTTTCTATCATCTACGCATTTCCTCAGTTATAGTAATGCTAACTAATTCATCAGCATGATATACTATCAAGACAGACAGTCATTCAGACAGCCGAGATGTATGGCTTGTCATTTCTGATAACAGACTGTTAGGCCTCTACCAATATCTAGCCACCATCTCCCTTATCTGACTAGACTGCTAATCAAAAGTATCGATCATCTGAATGTTTTTATTTTCGGCCATTTTATTCTTTACAGTCAGGAGATCACTCCTCTTTCTTCTGCATGCAAAATCATGAGCAATACATATCATGTCACTGGGGTATCAAAGGAAGCAATTCCTCCTAGCTCTTATAAATTGCCCTTTTGGGATACCTTTCTTCAAGGCCGGAGGGTGATGACTGTCCCGATGGAGTGCCGTCATAAAAACAGACCCAACGGCTGAGATACCGCGATGGCCTGGCGGTCTCGCGCATGTGCAACCATCACTGGTGACATCATAGATGACGCTTAACCCGGGCGAGTATTGATAGACAAAGCCATGCAGACACCAGCCACAATGGACATAACGAGCAGTGAAGGCAGCACAGGTCACCAACTAATCTCACACTGTGGGACCAATCCATAGCTTACATTACAGACAGATCATTCCCAGTAGAGGTAATAAATGAACATGGCCAAAACACAATCATGATGTAAGGCCTAAATTAAATCAACGCAGTCACTTCTATAATCAGATCTTTAATTCTTTTTATTATTATTGATCTTATCAATAAACCTCCGTAATGCATCATCAAAACCATATAACGAAAAGGACCAAGGTATAGTAAAGGCAGTATGTTACAAGGAGTCAAGACATTAAACATGTTTGTCTGGAGACAGGGTAAAGAGATAGGCATACCATATACATCCAAAGACTTCACGAGTGGAAAAATGCAAGTATTATAAAACAATAAACACGTAATCACCCTGCTATATGCACTCAATTCATGATCCTATCTAGATCTTGCATGAACATTGCAAACAGAAGGTGGATGGGGAGACGGAGGTTTGATTCAGAGTTCAAATATCAATATCTATTCATGCCTTCCAAATCAATTTAAAATTTGATATACTAGACTTATTTAAGTAAACTAACAACAATGTGCGGTGAACATACATTCAAGAATTAGCTCCTACTTCTACATATCCAGAAGGTTATATCAGGAATGCAAAAAAGGATGTCAGAAACAGCCATGCATATACCGGCAGCATATCAAGCAGTTATTCTCAAAATCCCTAAAGTCTTTTAGATACAAGCAGAAAGGGACAGGCATTCATTCATGTCTTTAGGAGTGCAGGATTCCAAACTACGAATACATGCACTTTCCTTTTGGAGCAAACTACGGTTGATGTCCCCTCTCTGACCAGTAGGTCTAATCAGCTCTATCGCTATTAAGCTAATGGCGTCTGGATTTATTATTATGACATTCTCAAATATGTGTTGCCAAACTTGTGAGCTCACCTCGATTAATATTGCTGATATGGGCAAGCACTTGTTTCCTTAATTGCTGTACTGTTTTACCCACATAATCCATATGACATGGACATATGATTACATAGACTACTCCTCTGGATCTACAAATTATGAAATCCCTTATTTCATAGACTTTGTTTAGTGGAAACTTTTCATAAATCTACATGCCTTACAGACCAAGCAAAGGAAAAATCCCCTGATGGAACTAGATGCCAACCATGTGAGTGAGTCAGGTGCAGGTGAAAAGTGACTATGCACTAAGCGGTCCTGTAAGCTTCTTTCTCTTCTACATATTATTGATGGTCTTTCCGTATTTTGTCTTCCGTTAAGATATTCCAATATATAGCCACAATTTCCCATATTTGACTAGACTGCTCATCAAAAGTACGAATCATCTGAATGTTTTTATTTTCGTCCATTTTATTCTTTACAGTCAGGAGATCACTCCTCTTTCTTCTGTATGCAAAATCGCAAGCAATACATATTGTGTCACTTGGGTATCCTCTTTGCTTTCCTCTTTGCTTAAACCTATCAGCCATCTCATTGACTTTTCGGTCAAACTTCTGGTCATTGGACCAATTCCTCAAAGCTCTTAAAAAGTGACCTTTCAGGATACCGTTCTTCAAGGCTAGAGGGTGATGGCTGTTCCAATGAAGTAGGTTATTTGAGGAAGTTGGTTTTCTAAAGATGGCAGTCTCGAGAAGGCCTGACTCCATTTTAGAAATTTGTAAGTCCAAAAAGGTGATTGACTTAGGATAGATTTCTGAGGTTAAAAATATGCCAAGGTCGTTCATTTTCAAACAAGACACAAATCCCCCAAATCAGCCACTATTCCTGACCACATTTTCAGAATATTGTCAATATATCTCATCCATAGGTCTATTTTTGATGTCCAGGGTTTATTAGATTCCCCAAATACATGTGCTTTCTCCCATCAGCCCAGGTATAAATGCGCTCTCCATTGTGGTACCCCATAGCTGGTGAAAGTACTTAACCTCAAACAAGAAATAGTTATGTTCCAAGACATGCAACAATAGCTGGAGTACAAGATCATTATTAATGCTAAAATGTGTACCTCTCTGACTCAGGAAGTACCTTGCTGCTCTGATATCTCCAAGATGGGGAATGGAGGTATACAGAGACTCCACACCAAGGCTCGCTAACATTACATCAATCGATACACATAGATCTTCTAGACGCTTCAGTACATCAGTGGTGTCTATAGATAAAAGAGCACACTCAGCTTGATGCCCATTCGAGCATTAGGGTGTTCGAGATGCTCGTTACTCGAGATGAGCACCACGCGATACTGGAGTCAATTCCATTTCCTTCCCTGCATGTTTAGCGCCATTTTCTACCCAATAGACATGCAGGAAAGGCATTACAACTTCCTCCTGTGATGTTACAGCCCTATCCCACCCCCTTGCAGTGAGTGGCTGGCGAGATCAAGTGAGCGCTGAGTATTTAAAGTGGTCCCGCTCGCGGCTTGCCTCAGACACACACTGGGAGAGCATAGGGTAATTTCTGCTGACGAGATAGGGAAAGTGTTAGTGTAGGATCCTGTCCTCAAGAACCCCAACTGTCCTTCTTAGGGCCACATCTGACCGTGTGCATTACTGTTGTGGCTGGCTGGGAGCAGTTTTGCACAACTTTTTTTTTTTTCATCTCGGGCTGTGCAGGCCATTATAGCTATAGCGTTCTCAGTCTGCACCATTCTGTATCTGCAGTGAATTGTACGCAGAACGTAGGGCCACAGCCACTTCTAGTGGGAAAGTGATATACACTATACAGCCTGTATTCTTTTTAAAAAAAACAAAACAAAAGCTCCTTTGTTGGGCTGCATCTCACCATCTGCATTTTACTGGGTGGCTGCTGGGAGTTGTAGTGCTTCAGTATTATGCAGCTAGGCCCGTTTGCAGCCTTCCGTATTATTTTTTTCTGGTTGGAGTTTGCGTTACAATACCGCTGTCAGCGTAAATGTGTACGCAAATAATTCCATAATTATTTATACCGGTCTGTGTCTGCAGTGAATTAGACGCACAGCGTAGAGCCAACCCAGCCACTCATAGAGGGAAAGTAATATACACAGTATACAGCCAGCATTCTTTTTAAAAAAAAAAAAAAAAAAGCTCCTTCGTTGGGCTGCATTTGGCCATGTGCATTTAACTGGGGGGCTGCTGGGAGTTGTAGTGCTTCAGCATTACACAGCTAGGCCTGTTTGCAGCCTTTCGTATTATTTTTTTCTGGCTGGAGTTTGCGTTACAATACCACTCTCAGCGTGAACGCAAATAATTCCATAATTATTTATACCATTCTCTGTCTCCAGTGCATTAGACCGCGGTCCCACCGGTTAACAGTACTGTAATATTACCTGTGCCACTGCAAAGTATTTCAGCTCAGCCGCTGTGCAGAGCGTCTCACAATACCATTTCCGTTGGTGGGGTAGAGATAGCCGCAGTTGCCAGCACTATCCACTGGCTTTACAGTCTTCTCCCATTCCACACATCCTCTATAATCTACAAGTCTCTGCGAGCAGTAAATTACCCCTAGGTATCAGCGCAAGACAGCGGGTTAATTTTTTCAAGTCACAGCATAGAGCCTCCGCTATCTACAAGTCTCTGTGTGCGGTGAATTAAGCCACAGTTGTCAGTGCTGTACAGTGGCATAATTTATTTGGCCCCTGCTCTATTCGTAATCCGCCATCATGAGGGGTAGAGGTAAGGGTCGAGGACGTGGACGTGGACACGGACAAGTCATCCGTAAATAAATGTATCACAGCAGCACCCCTCAGTCCAGAAACCACCCAGTAGGAGGTAGGTAGTACTGCACAGAAGCTCACACAAGAGGACCAGATTCCCTTGAATCCTCCATACGTAACAGATCAAAAGATATGAAGATGAGCAGCGCCAGGAGTGGATGGTTTTCTTAAAAGTGCATCATGAGATGCTTCTTTATCAAATCCAAATCCAGTAATAAAACAACAACGTTTAGACTCATGCAGGGGTCTTTTTAAAGTCCACTTGAAAAAGACCCCAGCGTGGGTTGAAACGTTGTTGATGCACTTTTAAGAAAACCATCAACTCCTGGCGCTGCTCATCTTCATATCTTTTTAAGTGAACACGGACGAGGACGCGGAGGTCCAAGTGAGGGTGTGGGCACAGGCCGAGTTCCTGGTCCAGGTGAATCACATCCGGCTGCTGCGGGGTTAGGAGACAGGCAAGTTTCTGGGGTCCCCAGCTTCATATCACAATTTATGGGTCCACGTGATAGACCTTTATTACAAACAGAACAGTGTGAGCAGGTCCTGTCGTGGATGGCAGAAAGTGCATCAAGCAATGTATCAGCCACCCAGTCTTTTACGCAGTCCACTGCTGCAACTCTGAATCCTCTGCCTGCTGCTCCTCCTTCCTCCCAGCCTCCTCACTCCATGAAAATTACATATTCTGATGAGCAGGCAGACTTCCAGGAACTGTTCTCGGGTCCCTGCCTTGAGTGGGAAAAAATGGTTCCTCTCTCACCTGAGGAGTTTGTCATGACCGATGCCCAACCTTTGGAAAGTTCCTGGGGTCCGGGTGATGAGGCTGGGGACTTCCGGCAACTGTCACAAGAGCTTTCAGTGGGTGAGGAGGATGATGATGATGAGACGAAAAGCGAGGAGTCCCCCAACTGTTTCCCAAAGCACCCCCTCGCGCCAAGCCACCATGCAGAGGGCTAGCTGTTCAAAGGTGTGGATGTTTTTCAGTGAGAGCGCGGACGACCAACGAATAGTGGTGTGCAACCTGTGTCGCACAAAGATCAGCCGGGGAGCCCCCTACCAGCCTCACCACCACCAGCATGCGCAGGCATATGATGGCCAAGCACCCCACAAGGCACGACGAAGGCCATTCACCGCCTCTGGGTCACACCACTGTCTCTTTCCCTGTGCCCCAACCTGCCACTCACATCCAACCCCCCTCTCAGGGCACAGGCACGAGCGCCTCCCAGCCTGCACCCACACCCTCTCCTCCACTGTCCTCCACCCCATCCAGCAATGTCTCTCAGCGCAGCGTTCAGCTGTTGCTAGCACAAGCGTTGGAGCGAAAGCGCAAATACGCTGCCATCCACCTACGTGCACAAGCTTTAAACGTGCACATTGCCAAATTAATCAACCTGGAGATGCTGCCGTACAGGCTTGTGGAAACAGAGGATTTCAAAAACATGATTGTGGCGGTGGTCCAATGCTACTTGGTCCCCAGTTGCCACTATTTTTTCCGGTGTGCCGTCCCCGCCCTACACCAGCACGTCTCCCGCAATATCAATTGTGCCCTCACCAACGCGGTTACTGGGAAGGTCCACTTAACCACGGACAAGTGGACAAGTACTGGCGGGCAGGGCCACTGTATCTCCCTGACGGCACATTGGGTGAATTTGGTGGAGGCTGGGACCGAGTCAGAGCCTGGGACTGCTCACGTCCTACCCACACCCAGAATAGCGGGTCCCACCTCGGTGCTGGTATCTGCGGCGGTCTATGCCACCTCCTCTAAACTCTTCCCCTCCTCATCCTCCTATGCAACCTCTACCTCTCAATTAAGAAGTGTGAGCAGCACGTCGCCAGCAGTCGGTATGGCGCGGAAGCACAGCAGTGGGCAAGCGTTAGCAGGCCAAGCTGAAACTACTCAGCTTAGGTGACAAGAGACACATGGCCCCCGAACTGTTACAGGGTCTGACAGAGCAGACCAATCTCTGGTTTTCGCCGCTGAGCCTCCAACTGGGCATGGTCGTGTGTGACAATGGCCGTAACCTGGTGGTGGCTCTGCAGCTCGGCAGCCTCACACACGTGCCATGCCTGGCCCATGTCTTCAATCTGGTGGTTCAGCAGTTTCTGAAAAACTACCCATACTTATCTGACCTGCTCGGCAAGGTGCATCGCGTCTGCCCACATTTCCACAAGTCCACCACGGACGCTGCCACACTGAGGACCATGCAACATCTGTTTAATCTGCCAGAGCATCGACTGCTGTGCGACGTGCCCACACGGTGAAATTCTATGCTGCACATGTTGGCCAGGCTCTATGAGCAGCGTAGAGCAATAGTGGAATACCATCGCCAACATGGGCGGCATAATGGTAGTCAGCCTCCCCAATTCTTTACCGAGGAGTGGGCCTGGATGGCAGACATCTGCCAGGTCATCGGAAACTTTGAGGAGTCTACCCAGATGGTGAGCGGCGACGCTGCGATCATTAGCGTTACCATCCCGCTGCTATGCCTGCTGAGAAGTTCGCTGCAAGGCATAAAGGCCGATGCTTTGCGGTTGGAACAAAAGACGGTGGCTTACAGTCCCCTATGATGATAGCCAGACCACCCTCATGTCTATATCTCAGTGCATTTTGGAGGATGAGGAGGAGGGGGAGGAGCAGGAGGAGGAGCAGGAGGAGCAGGAGGAGACAGCTGGGCACACTGCAGAAGGTACCCATGCTGCTTGCCTCTTATCTGTTCAGCGTGTATAGGCTGTGGAGGAGGAGGATCCTGAAAGTCATCTTCCTAGCGAGGACAGCCATGTCTTGTGTACTGGCACCCTGGCACACATGGCTGACTTCATGTTAGGCTGCCTTTCTCGTGACCCTCGCATTAGACGCATTCTGGCCAACACGGATTACTGGGTGTACACCCTTCTCGACCCACGGTACAAGGAGAACCTTTCCACTCACATTCCCGAAAAGGAAAGGGGTAGTAGCTGGGGGAATCATCACGGATAAGCGTACCCGCCTGTCAACTGCCAGTACCAACATGCTTACACTCATAAAGATGAACAAAGCCTGGATTTCCCTAGAGTTCTCTTCTCCACCGGTGGAGAGCAGTGGAACCTAAAGATTCTTTTCGCTGCAACCGCAGATAAAAGCACTCTTCTCTATCACCAGAAAAACAGGGCATTTAGCTTTGTCAATCTGTCTCTGATATTAGTCGTTCTCCTGCTACTCCTCCTCCAGAAACAACATGTCATCACACTGAACTGCCAATTTTTCCGCGGACCAAAAGGCTCATCTAACAATTTTTTACAATTTTTCAAAGTTTCAAAAGTATTGATACCTTAACATGAACCATTTTTTTTACAGGGCTGCCTCCAGGCTCTGTTACAAATTAAGCAACAGCAAGCTCTATCTTTCAAAAAATATTTATGGGTTTTACCTGCCCTGTCGGTTGATACATTTTTCAGAGGTACACTTGTACTCTTGGTACACTAATTTTTCGGGCCCATGCCTACACTCTTATCCAACTAATTTTTCTGGCCTTCGCCTACACTCATGGTACACCAATGTTTCAGAGGTTGGGCAATACTCTTGCTACAGAAATTTTACTGAGGTCTGCATGCCTATACTACTGCCACGTAAATGTTACAGGGGTCTGCTTATACTTCTGCCACATTAATGTTATTGGGGTCTGCCTATACTTCTGCTACAAAAATGTTACTGGGGTCTGCCTATACTTTTGCCACGTAAATGTTACAGGAGTCTGACTATACTGCTGCTCCAAAAATGTTACAGGGGTCTGCCTATACTTCAGCCACGTAAATGTTACAGGGGTCTGCCTATACTGCTGCTACAAAAATGTTACAGGGGTGCCCATACTTCTGGCACATAAATGTTTCAGGGATCTGCGTATACTTCTGCTACAAAAATGTTACAGGGGTCGGACTATACTGCTGCTACGAAAATGTTACAGGGGTGTGCCTATACTTCTGCCACACTAATGTTACAGGGGTCTGACAATACTGCTGCTACTAAAATGTTACTGGGGTCTGCCTATACTGCTGCTACAAAAATGTTACAGGGGTCTGCCTATACTTCTGCCACGTAAATGTTACTGGGGTCTGCCTATACTTCTGCTACAAAAATGTTACTGGGGTCTGCCTATACTTCTGCCACGTAAATGTTACAGGGGTCTGCCTATACTGCTGCTACATACATGTTACAGGGGTCTCCCTATACTGCTGCACTTAAATGTTACAGGGGTCTGCCTATACTGCTGCTACAGAAATGTTACAGGGGTCTGCCTATACTTCTACTACTGAAATGGTGCTGGGGTCTGCCTATACTGCTGCTACAGAAATGATACTGGGCTCTGCCTATACTGCTGCTACATAAATGTTACAGGGGTCTGCCTATACTTCTACAGAAATGGTACTGGGGTCTGCCTATACTCCTGCTACCGAAATGTTACAGGGGTCTGCCTATACTCTTGCTACTGAAATGTTACAGGGGTCTGCCTATACTTCTACTACAGAAATAGTACGGGGGTCTGTCTATACTACTGCAACCAAAATGCTACTGGGGTCTGCTTATACTATGGGTTCACACAGACTTCCCATCGTGGTGTTTTACCTATCTGGCCCAAAAACACTCACTGACTAGGACATAAATTGTGGGCTGAGGCCAATATGTATTTTCTCACGTGTTACCACAGTTATCAGAGAAACTTGTTTGGGACAAACAAGAGGAGCGATAGAGCACTAATTAGACGTTCACAGCCGGGCTAGCATCGGAGTCCGCTCTACGCCCCCCGATTGCTGAGGATTTGTGCAGAGGCCTATGTCCTCGGCGCAGTGAAAGTCTGCCATGTTTATGCACTCTGATTTCTTCATGGTTCATTTCTTGGGTTGCCTAGGAACCACCTATGCTGTGGGTACACACAGACTACCCATAGCTGTGATTTACCTCTCTGGCACAAAGTCACTGACTGACTTGTGTAGGGGGCAGAGTGCAGATGACTTTCCCCTTGCGGTGTCGATTGAGCTATCCGACACCAACACAGAATGAATAGTGTCAGGGGACCCGGATTTCCCATTGCTATGTAACTCGCTGCACCTTGGGTCACACAGTGTGTTTGTTGGGACCGAGCCTGACCAAGGGCCCGCTCACATACTTCCCACACAGGCTTCAGTGGGTCCTGGTCATAGTTTCTTGGCCTTGTAAGGCCACCTCCTCCTCCTGCTTGGGGTCAGGGGATCAGCACTGGGCATCATGTATTTCCTCTCGTGTTACCACAGTTATCAGAGAAACTCGTTTGGGACAAACAAGAGGAGCAATACAGCGCTAATGAGACGTTCACAGCTGCGCTAGCATTGGAGTCCGCTCTATGCCTGCGATTGCTGAGGGTTTGTGCAGAGGCCTATGTCCCGGGGGACATTTTTGCGACGGAGGTGGCACGGGATTGGAATGATGATCGTACGTCAATTTCTCATCGATTCTCAACAGCATTGTGGGCTATCGCCCACCCCTTTCGAAGAGGGTCACTGCCTGGCCCTGCCATCCCTCTGTAGTGTGTGCCTCCAGTTCCTCCTCATCGCAGATGCACTGAGAAATAGACATGAGGGTGGGGTGGCTATGAAGCGAGCATGTGGCATAAGGGCAGCTGAAGGCTTTTGTGTGCGCTGTGGATGTAGCGTCGTGTGGGGGGTTGGGCAACATGTAACCCAGGAGAAGAGGCAGTGGTGTCACCCGCAGGCAGTGATTGTGCTTGGTTGCAGGTAGTGTGGTGCTTAGCAAAGGTGTGCCTTGCTAATGAGGGTTTATCCGAATAAAAAATTGTTAGGGTGGGGGGGCAGACTCTTGCCCCTATTGTGGCTTAATAGTGGGACCTGAGAGCCTGAGATGCAGCCCTGCATGCTGCCCCTGCCCTGCCCTATCCGTTTCTGTGGTGTTTCCATGACTTTCGGATGTTGTCTGGTTTTTCACAAGTGAAGACCTATCCGGAGCATCGGTCATATACAAAAATGCTCGAGTCTCCCATTAACTTCAATGGGGTTCGTTACTCGAAACGAGCTCTCGAGCATTGCGGAAAGCTCGACTCGAACAACGAGCACCCGAGCATTTTGGTGTTCGCTCATCTCTAATCTCTACCAAACTGTTTTCTTTGATATTCTGTATTTGAAACTGAAAATGAAAGATTTCATGTATACTAATGTATGAATTTGAAAAGACAAGATTCTCTCTTTGACTGCATTGTAAAAAGAAAAAGGTTCAATAAAAAGTGATTTAATAGTGAAAAAAAATAAGGTAGTGTTAATCTGGGGGTCGGTATGATTTTGCCGATACAAGATTTATACAGGGTATTTTATGTTTTGGTTTTTTTTCGCTCAGTGGAAAAATCTTTACTTCTATATTCAGAAAACCATACCTTTTTATTTTTCAATCTATGATGCTGTGTGAGGGCTCGTCTTTATACGATAAGCTGATGTTTTTATTGGTATCATTTGGGATGAAGACAAAATTCTGGTTGCTTTTTATTGAGCTTTTTTAGGAGTCTAGCTTATAAAAAAAAACGCCACTCTGCAATAGTGGTGTTTATTCATGTGCTGTTGCCCCTACTGTATAGATTCTGTTATCCTAATGGCAGACTCCCTCGAGCATGCTTGTGCATGAGGAGTACACAGAGAATAAATCCCATTGAATGCAATAGGTTCATTTTCTTTTTTTTTTTTACCCAGCACGCTTTATTTTAGTACTAGAGATGAGCGAGCACCAAAATGCTCGGGTGCTCGTTACTCGGGACGAAATTTTCGCAATGCTCGAGGGTTCGTTTCGAGTAACGAACCCCATTGAAGTCAATGGGAGACCCGAGCATTTTTGTATATCGCCGATGCTCATTTGTGAAAATCGGGGCAATTCAAGAAAGTGATGGGAACGACACAGCAACGGATAGGGCAGGCGAGGGGCTACATGGTGGGCTGCATCTCAAGTTCCCAGGTCCCACTATTAAGCCACAATAGCGGCAAGAGTGCCCCCCCCCCCCGCACTGTCAGCGTAAAGATCGTTCTCCTCTGCCATAGCTGTAACAGCTGTGGCAGAGAAGAACGATGTTTGCCCATTGAATTCAGTGGAGCCAGCAATACAGCAGGTTCCACTGAAAGCAATGGGCTGCCGGCGATCGCAGGATGAATTGTCGGGAAGGGCTTAAATATATAAGCCGTTCCCTGCAATTCATCCAGAAATGTGTTACAATAAAAATATATACCGGCGTATAAGGCGACGGGGCGTATAAGACGACCCCCCAACTGTCACCTTATACGCATCCAGAAAGCAATACTCTGCCGTGGACCAGGAGGGAGAAACAGCCTGCAGGAGCGCCGCAGAACGTCAGAAGAAGTAAGTAATGATTTTTATTCTTTGCTCCACTGTATTGCCGGCGTATAAGGTGACAGTTGGGGGGTCGTCTTATACGCCCCGTCGCCTTATACGCCTGTATATATTTTTATTGTAACACATTTCTGGATGAATTGCAGGGAAGGGCTTATATATTTAACCCCTTCCCGACAATTCATCCCCGCGCACGCCGGCAGCCCATTGCTTTCAGTGGAACCTGCTGTATTCCTGGCTCCATTGAATTCAATGGGCAAACATCGTTCTTCTCTGTCACAGCTGTTACAGCTGTGGCAGAGAAGAAGGATTTGTCTTCTATATGTTCTTAATGGGGTCGGCGCTGCTGCCGCCGGCCCCATTGAGCGCATATAGAGAAGATTTATGGCCTTAAGAAGGACCGTTGGGGTTCTTGAAACCTAAAATAACTCCTAACACTCTCCCTATAGCAGCTCCGGCACCAACAGCGCTTTCCCTGAACTAATGTCAGCATGCATCTGAGGCGAGCCGCGGGAGGGGCCGATTTCAATACTCGGGTGACACCTAATCTCGCCAGCCACTCACTGCAGGGGGGTGGTATAGGGCTTGAACGTTGCAGGGGGAAGTTGTAATGCCTTCCCTGTCTTTCTATTGGCCAGAAAAGCGCGCAAATTTCTCAGGGAAGACAGTGAAAGTAACTCGAACATCACGTGGTACTCGTTACGAGTAACGAGCATCTCGAACACCCTAATACTCGAACGAGTATCAAGCTCGGACGAGTATGCTCGCTCATCTCTATTTAGTACGCATTTGTGCACCAAATGCCCCATAGGAATCTATAGAAGGGGTGCTCAAGCTGCACAATTCCATGGCGGATAAAGGATGGGGAACTATTTAAGCTAAATAGCTATTTTGCTTGGGGTGCAGCTGTGTCCTGTGCCAAAGTGAAATGGCCCAGTGTATTGCCAAGTTTTTTGTGTTTGAAGTTCTGTTACACCTTTAAAAAGGACAAGGAATTAAATCTAACACGATTTTATTAATAGAACCGTTATACAGTTGCATATAGTAAATGATATCGCGTACACTTTTGCAATAAATTCTAGCAAAGGTTAAGTACTTAGTAATTTACTTACACATCACCAAGGGCTGTTACAAGCATCATCTGCCTGGACCATCAGCTGGGGAAGCACCAGCAAGAATAGAAAAGCCCTGGGAAGTTCACAGTAACATGCAGCCACGGGAACAGAGCCTCTGACTCAAATTGGACTTCCCATCTTATAATACACAGTAACAAATATTGTACATAACCTAGCATTATATAACCTGAAAAGGTCAGTACTGATGTGTTAGCAATCTGAATTACAGAGAGTCTAGAGTGGCCAAACCCCCAAATACATGTAAGACACAGACTTGTTCCCAGACTACGATGGCAGTGCGCCTAGAAATTTACAAGGTTTTAGCTAATCTAGAAAACAGATTGTATAAATTGCAATATTCAATAAAGAGGCATAGATGGCTAAAACAATACAAAATGGAGTCTGCAAATACCCAACTAAACCACTGTTATCATACCCAGCCTGCACAAAAAGTACATTGATATGTGCAAAAACACGTGCAAAAACGACTCAATCACAGTGCTAAAACATTCCGCTACCCAGTGGTAGAGAGGCGGGACGGGGTGGAGCTAATTCCTGAATATTAGCCCCGCCCTGCCCCGCCTCCTCTCATTGCAAATAGTGCGGAGGGGCGGAGAGGGGGTGGAGAGGAGGCAGAGAGGGGGGGCAGGAGCTCAGAGCACTGCTCCCGGCTCTTCCAGCCTCCTCCCCCTGCAGAGAGTGACGCCGTATATTGGCTGGCGTGAATACCCGGCCGATATATGGTCGTCTGAATGCACCCTAAAGCCGCCATTATTCTGCAGGTCATTAAAGTTACAGACAAATATGCACATGTAACAATATTACATATTATATCACTGATTACTTTAGAAGGGTCAGTGATTCAGGGATTATTCTTATTGCCAGATTGGAGTGGAGGAGGAATTTTTCCCTTATAATGAGGAAAATTGACTTCTACCACATGTTGTTTTCTGGTTTTTTTTTGCCTTCCTCTGGATCAAAATTGGGCGGTTAAAGGCTGATCTGGGAGGATGTAGGTCTGTTCTTCAGCATTGCACACGACGTAATCTTTGACAAACTTGTTTCCTGAGTATAACATATATTTTTTTCCCATCCTTATTCATCTTTGATTGCAGTGTGGGGCATAAGATGAAGGAAACCTGTTAGCTAGAATATGCTGCCCAAACTGCAGGTCTCATCTGCTAACCCTCTCTATCCTGCTGCTACTAGCTGCTGGGGATATCTCTCCCAATCCTGGCCCACCCTCCACTGCTCCCAGCTATCAACCCCTACCTGACTCACTAATAAAATCCCCAAGCCCAACTGCTAGCCCATGCATACCCTCCCCTGACTCCTTTAAATGTGTGCTCTGGAACTGCTAGTCAGCATGTAACAAACTCCGCACCATCCACGACTTTTTTACTGCTCATTCTTTAACTCTGCTCGCTCTCACAGAAACGTGGATACAGCAGTCTGACACAGCCTCCCCTGCTGCACTGTCTTACAATGGCCTGCAGTTCTCCCATACCCCGAGACTAGATGACAGGCGTGGCAGAGGAGTAGGTGCTCTTCTCTCCCTGAAATACACCTACCGGATCATCCCCCTTGTACCCTCACTCACTTTTCCATCCTTTGAAGTACATATGCTACGGCTTTTCCGTCTGCTGTCCATGCGAGTAGCAGTTATCTACCGCCCCCCAGGTGCTCCTCCCCTGTTTTTGGACCACTTTGCTGCCTGGCTCCCCCAATTCCTACCCTGTGAAATTCCAACCCTCATCTTAGGTGATTTTAACATCCCCACTAACGACCCCAACTCCCCACCTGCCTCTCAGCTTCTTTCGCTCCCCTCCTCCCTTGGTCTCTCTCAACTCACAGCCTCTCCCACTCACACGGATGGCAACACTCTTGATCTGGTCTTCTTCCGTCTCTGCTCTGTTTCCAACTTCACTAACTCCCCTCTCCCGTTCTCAGATCATAACCTCCTCTCTTTCTCTGTCACGCTCCCTAACATCTCTCCAGACCCACCTACCTACCGTACCTACAGGAACCTTAAGGCCATTCACACCCAGGACTTTGCTGAATCCCTACAGTCCTCTCTGTCCCCTATCTCTCTCCTCACCTGCCCCAACCTGGCTGCCGCTCGCTACAACACCGCTCTCAAACATGCCCTGTATGAAGCAGCGCCCCCCAGGACCCAAGCCATCCGATGTAGGCCGCGGCAACCCTGGCTCACGCCTCAAACACGCTTCATCCGGCAGTGCTCTAGAAGTGCTGAACGGCTGTGGAGGAAGTCGCAAACGTCCGCAGACTTCGTCCACTACAAATTCATGCTCAGAACCTACAACCTCGGCCTCCACCGCGCCAAACAAGTCTATTTCACCTCTTTAGTCTCCTCACTATCGCACAACCCTAAACGTCTCTTTGATACTTTTCACTCCCTTTTCAGCCCTAAACCGCAGCCCCCTGTGATGGATCTCAGTGCTGTAAAGTTGGCTGCTTACTTAAAAAAGAAAATAGATGACATCCGTCAGGAAATAACTTCCCAATCCCAGACTAGCCCTGACCCTAGTCTTGTCAGCACTGCATCTAGCTCCTGCTCACTGTCTGTACTCAGACCAGCGACAGAGGAAGAAGTCTCCAAATTGCTCTTCTCTGCTCGCCCCACCACCTGCGCTAGCGCCCCACTCCCCTCACACCTCCTCTGTTCCTTCTCTCCAGTGGTCATCTCCCATCTCACCACTATATTCAACCTCTCTCTGACCTCTGGCATTTTTCCCTCTTCTTTCAAACACGCCATCATATCCCCACTGCTAAAGAAGCCGACTCTGGACGCGACTGATGCTGCCAACTAGCGACCCATCTCAAACCTCCCCTTCATCTCCAAACTACTAGAACGCTTGGTTTACTCCCACCTTGTAAGCCATCTATCAGAGCACTCTTTCCTAGACCCCCTACAGTCTGACTTCCGACCTCAACACTCGACAGAAACTGCCCTTACTAGGGTATCCAATGACCTACTGACAGCCAAATTGAGGGGCGATTACTCCCTACTGATCCTCCTCGACCTTTCCGCAGCGTTTGATATTGTTGACCACAAACTCCTCCTCAGTATGCTTCGCTCCATTGGCCTAAAGGACATTGCTCTCTCTTGGTTCTCCTCCTACCTATCTGACCGCTCTTTCAGTGTCTCCTTTGCTGGCTCTACCTCCCCTCCTCTTCCTCTCGCTGTTGGGGTCCCCCAGGGCTCGGTCCTAGGCCCCCTTCTTTTCTCTATCTACACAGCCCCAATTGGACAAACCATCAGGAGATTTGGCCTCCAATACCACCTGTATGCTGACGACACCCAGCTATACACCTCTGCCTGTGACATATCTGCACCTTTCCTCCAAAACATCACCGACTGTCTGTCCGCTGTCTCTAACACTATGTCCTCTCTCTACCTAAAACTAAACCTCTCTAAAACTGACTTACTGGTATTTCCACCCTCCACTAACCGACCTCATCCTGACATCTCCATCTCAGTGTGTGGCGCCACCATAACTCCTTGACAACATGCCCGCTGCCTTGGGGTCATATTTGACTCTGATCTCTCTTTTACCCCCTAAATCCAATCTCTGGCCCGAACATGTCAGCTGCACCTCAAGAACATCGCAAATATCCGCTCTTTTCTCACTGTGGACATGATAAAAATGCTTACTGTTGCCCTCATCCACTCCCGGCTCGATTATTGCAACTCGTTGCTTATCGGCCTCCCGCACACCAGACTCTACCCTCTCTAATCCATCCTGAATGCGGCAGCCAGGCTCATCTATCTGTCCAGCCGCTACTCGGATGCCTCTGCCCTGTGCCAGTCACTGCACTGGCTGCCCGTTAAATACAGAATTCAATTTAAACTCGCTACCTTCATCCACAAAGCCCTCCACAGTGCAGCACCCCCCTATATCGCCTCCCTCATCTCAATCCATCAACCAGCCCGGGCTCTCCGCTCTGCTAATGAAACCAGACGGAGTGCCCCTTTAATTCGAACTTCTCATTCCCGCCTCCAAGACTTCTCCAGAGCGGCACCAGTCCTCTGGAACGCACTACCAAAGGCTACCCGAGCAATCGGCGTGCTCTAAAAACGCACCTCTTCAGGGAGGCATACCTCATTCCCTAAACAAACCCCTCTGTTCTCCGCCTGATAACATGCTCTCTGCCCTAAATAGAACAATATAGGTCAGAAGTGGCGCTCCAATGGTGTATAGAAATACAAAAGAAACAGAGTTGGTAAGGAAAGGGACTCACCGCAACTGAACCGGTCCTGCGTTTTAGGCACCGGTCAGTTCGTTAATCCACGTGAGTCTCTCCAGTCATTTAATGAGATTAAAGTTGACGGTCTGGGACATCCCGGAGGGAGAGCAGCAGCAAGCAACTCCAAACAAGTGTGTTTAAGGAGGAAGAGGTATAATAAAAATTAGAGAAAAAAACTCACTTTTGCGCTCCGTCAAGCTTTATCAGTGTGTGTAGAGATCTTACTTGTTATGGGGTGCCTGGACTCCTGGCAACCTGCAACGCGTTTCGGCTTGTATTAAGCCTTTATCAAGCATGCTTGATAAAGGCTTAGTACAAGCCGAAACGCGTTGCAGTACCACCAACTTGTTTTAAATGTAATAAACTGACCTACAAGGAATACGCCTGCCTTATTGGAACTTCTGCTTTCTTGGATGTAAGGGGTGCCAGGAGTCCAGGCACCCCATAACAAGTAAGATCTCTACACACACTGATAAAGCTTGACGGAGCGCAAAAGTGAGTTTTTTTCTCTAATTTTTATTATGCTCCCTGCCCTAGTGACTGCAATCCCTCCTAGCCATCATAAACCGCTCCTGCAGTCATACCGTTTCTGCCATCACACGGCTAAATGTCTGACCATTGTCTATGTGTATAACATCGCTCACTCTTCCACTTCGCCATACCGTGCATATCTACCCCACTATTCGTAGTATGTAAGCTCGTTGGAGCAGGACCCTCACCCCTATTGTATCAATCAACTGATTACTATATGTAACCGTGGTTCTGTAATTTTTGTATTTTGTCTTTCTGTATTCCCCCTGTCTTTGTAAGCACTGCGGAATATGTTGGCGCTATACAAATAAAGTTTATTATTATTATGAACAGTTTGGGGTGGGGTGTTATTCATTTGTTGAACAGTTTGAGTTTAAAAAACATGTAAATTACAGAAAACCATACTAACCATTAACCATCGCTTATTAAAGTAAAATGAAGCCTATAATCTGTACATATGAAAATAACCGTCTTATAAAAAGAGCAAAACTTGCTGTATATGGGCTATTTCAGATGATCGTATATCGTCTCGGTTTTCACGCCGAGCCGATATACGGTGTCTTTGTCTGCAGGGGGAGGAGGATGGAAAAGCCAGGACCAGGCACTGAGCTCCCGCCCCCTCTCCACCCCTCTCCACTATTTGCAATAGGAGGGGGCGAGACAGGGGCGGAGCTAAGTACCGACACTAAGCTCTGCCCCGTCCCGCCCCTCCCATTGCAAATAGTGGCAAGGAGCGGGAGCTCAGTTCCTGATCCTGGCTCTTCCATCCCCCCTTTACCCCCTGCAGACAAGGACACCGTTTATCGGCTCGGCGTGAAAACCGAGACGATATACAGTCGTCTAAATAAGCCCTATGGCTGTAGATCTGCCACAGATGGCATTAATCAAGTGCAAGCTATATAAACCTCCCACTCCCTCTATTCAGGTTTGGCCAGTCCAGGTAAGATGGTGATGCTGCATGTTAGCAGGGAAGCTGGATCAGTTTTCTGTAGAAACAACAGTGGGCAAATAAAGGGTTGGCCAGTGGGTGAAGAGAGGTAGAAAAGGACCAAAAGAGACACAGAGACAAACTAATACATTGTTCACACAACTACAGATATATATATATATATATATATATTTTAGGGCTCTTTCACACAAGCGCTGTTTTCACACACTATAGCCGTGAGAAAAGATAACATCACCTGGCTACATCAAGCTACTTGAAGTAACCTGTTCACACGATCCGAGGTGTTGGCTTTGTGCTTTCAATGCTCCCATAGGAACCTATGGAAAACACGCAGCAAAGATAGGGCATGTCCTATCTTTGTGCACATCTCGGGACACTCGCATGTCCTATCTTTGTGCACATCTCGGAGCACTCGTATGTCCTATCTTTGTGCACACCTTGGAGCACTCGCATGTCCTATCTTTGTGCACACCTTGGAGCACTCGCATTTCCTATTTTTTGCAGGCGAGTGCATTTTACACATCTAAAATTCCTTCCTGGGAACGCTTCTATAGCAAACCATTGGTTCTATTTAGACACAATCTATTCACGTGCCGCTAATGCATATGGAATGTGCTCATGTGAAAGAGCCCTTATAGGAAGAGGTTCAGTATGCAGTAAATTGTATTTTATTCATTCAACCTCTGCAGATTCCAGGCTGTAGATGGCCTTATCAGTGAATACAAAAACAGCTGTCAATCACTGATAGGACCGCCCACTGGACTTCAAAGCCCAATATGAACATGAGTTTTTAAATGAATAGAATACAATTTTTGCAAATTAAGCTAATTTAGTGTGTGATAAAAATACAGCTTTCTAATATGCTCTGTACTTCTGTTCCTCCCCATTTTCCATTTGCAGGATATTATTTTTTTGTTTGTGAAGGATAACAATCTGAGTCTGAAAACCTATATAAATAATAATATATATTAATTTCATTTGTCCGCTGAAAATTGGATACCGTTGTATCTGTTCTAGACAATGCTCTGTGAGCTAAACAACCTGGACTCCAGGCTGATAAATTGTCACAGACAGGTTTGTGCAGTTGCTGCTGATGTACTTTTGCAGCGTGTTGTGTTATGGTCGCTGGTCATGGTTCCTGGTCATGGCCGGCAGCTACTCCTACCTACTCCCTCTGCTGGTCACGGCCAGCAATATTCCCCAGCTGTTAAGAGTAGCAGAGACCATCCAGTCTGTCAGGGCTCCTGTCATTGCCACCCACAGGGATAAAACGCACTCTCAGCCCTCTTTTATATATCACATTTGAAAGTACCATTGGGCTCCTAGCTGCTTCTTTTGCTGTTATGCAAGAACTCTGCCAGTCCTGATCTGACCTTTGAATACTGACTGTGTCTCAATGTGTTCCATGGTGCTTCTGACCTGTCCGTGTCATTTGCCACTGAAAATGAGACAACTATTAGGTTAATGGTTTAGGAGCCCATAGAGGGGTTAAACAGTAAGAACCATGGAACCCTAGGTGCTGCCTCTGGAGTAGCCCAAAGTCAAATCAGTCAGTGGGTCTACACCCGCTGCTTGACACCCAAGTGATAAGGTATCATTTTTATTTTTCCATCAACATAGATGTATGATCCTTTGTTTTTTTTGTGGGACATGATTTATTTAAAGACACACAAAAAATTTAATAGGGTAGAACAAAAAAAAAAAAAGTGTAATTCCATCATTGGTTCACGGATGTTAGAATTTTGGTGATGTTTGAGGATTTTTTGCCTGTGAATTGTTATTGTGGCAACCTTCAATTTGCACTGCAACTCCATTGACTTTAATGGCAGTGCAAGGTCACAGCGCTATACAGTGATCTATGGTTATGTGACCCCTACCAGGCCGTAACTATAGAGGATGCAGGGGATGCGGTTGCACCCGGGCCCAGGAGCCTTAGGGGGCCCATAAGGCCTCTCTTCTCCATATAGGGAAACCAGTACTATGAATAAAGCATTATAGTTGGGGGCCCTGTTACAAGCTTTGCATCGGGGCCCAGGAGCTTCAAGGTACGCCTCTGACCCCTACCACAGCGAAAGTTGTTGCGTAGCCCTACCCATAGGTAGGATTATAAAATCTGCCCCATTTTCTTTTACATCGTGATCTTTACCACGTAATGTAAGATGATATTAATTCTTTGACACGACAGAATCTACATTTATGTCCTAGTTGTGTGGAGTTTATATGGAGTCGGGCTATGAGCAGTTCCTTTTCCATACACGACGGGTGCCATCTTTCTATGACACTAAACTGCCCACAACAGCATGATCAGTACTGACATGTTAATCCTCTAAATTTTGCTGTAAATTCTCATAGTGGCATTTAAATGCCCCAATCATTGTTCAGGGATCCTGAATAGATGACAGGGTGACATTTGGTTGCCTCCTGAAGCACCACAGGGCTGCCCATTAAACATTCTGACCGGGGACTAAAAAAATGTAAAACTAAAAAAGTTTTAGTAATTATTGAAAAAAATACAAAGGTCCTAAAAAAATTTTTTTAAAAGTCTTCTCCGCTTAATAAAAAATAAATAATAGCATGTTTGGTATCGCTGCATCCATTAATGTCTGAAATATCAAAATAACATTATTTTTCCCACACAATGAAAGTAATCAAAAAAAATAAAAATACAAAACGCAGAATTGGTCACAATGCCTCCAGGAAAATGTGTTAATAAAAATCGAGCAAAAGGTTGTATGAAAACAAAATGATATCAATAGAAACTGCAAGACGTCCAGCAAAAAGCCCTCACACATCAAAGGAAAAAATAAATTTATGGCTTTTAGGAGATAGCAGCAGAAAATATTTTTTTTTGTTTTTCCCAAGATTGTTGTTTTTTGAAAGTAGTACAGGAAAAGCAAAACCAATACAGTTGGTATTGTTGCAATTATAGTATCCCACAGAATAAAGTACTCACGGAATTTTAATCAAGTTTTTGAAAACAGGACCGCCCCCCAAAGAAAAAAAAATAATAATAAAAATGGCAAGATTGTGGGTTTCTTTCCAATTTCACTCCACTTAGAAAATTATTTAAAGTATTTCAGTACATTTATGGCAAATTAAATAGAACCATTAAGACATGCATCTCATCCCACAAGAAAGAAGTACTCAGGATTTTTTGAAAGGGAGTAGAAAAAATGAAACAAAATATTTTAATCCTAGTGCTATAACAAAAGTGAATTCTCAGCTGAGAATTCATATCAGGAGTGTTGCTCCCCTACTATATTGTTGGACTGGAGTTCAGGTAGATATCCAGAAGCAGCCTAAAACCATAGAGAGCTTACAGAGTATACATAAAAGACACAAGCAAAATGACCACAGAAGTCTAAAGCCTAAAACATAGTGGAATGATATGCGAATATGTGGTTAAATTACTGCTCATCTTCATCCTCCCTGTGTGATGGAGGAAGAACATGAAGAGGGAGATGGAATAGCAACATTATGAAATGATTGTTCCTAGAATGAAAAGGTGTTAATAATCAAAATGTGTCCAATCAATGAATGTATAGTTATGTTGTGGTAACTAACACAAACAAGAAGTATGAAGTATAAAAAAGGGCAGACACCTAAAATATTACTACTAAATATCCTTTAGAGAGACAGGCATAGAAGGAATAACAAGCAGTTAAAAAGTACCCAATTGGTACTTAGAAATCTTACCTAGGGAGGAAGAGAGAATAAAGAGTGAAATTCCAGAGCCATCTATCATGCATATTCATATAAGGGCACTGTATGTCAATAGACAACCATGGAAAATGTATATTTAGAAGTGATATATGTGTACCCTCCATTTACCTCATAGAGCCACTACTTCTATGTTCTCTCTGGTTTCTGTAGCTTTCCTTGGGAATAAGAAATCAGTTACATTCTGAAGAACCTTGGACATCTGACTCCTGAGTTTAGCTGTTCTGTAGATCAGGTAGGAGGAATGTACAACTGGGAGAAATCCCGAGATGACATGAAGCCATAGAAGACCCACACAGTAAAAATAGTAATATAAGACCCAAGCAAAACCGCCAAGGAAGTATAAAGTGTTATATATGAAAGTGAAGGATACATATTTCATCACTGAGTAATATGTCTCCAGATTGATGGATAAATTACTGCTCATCTTCATCTTTGTTGTGTGATGATACAACGAGGTGAAGAGAAAAATTGTGGAGATGCAGTAGAATAGCAGTGGGAAGAAAGATCCTATTGTATAACTGTATACATAATGCATATTGCTACACCTCATGGATAGATTGTGTATGGTTGTATTGTACGTCACACCTTTCATCACATCACTAATAGGCACTGAGAAGGACATCAAACAAGTGAAAGCAGAGAGAAGTACTGAGGCTGCAATGAAATAAACAGTCCTGTGTACTATCATCCCCCTCAGATACAGGAACAGTCTGGTGTGGGAGTTGGAGATCTTCAGGCAGAGGACAATGGAGAGCAGAGATGTTAGCCAAAAATTGGTACAGGAAAATGAAGAATTAACAAAGGATATAACAAGCAGAGTTATACGTGAATTCAGGCTTCTCAGGAGGAACGTAAACAAAAATATATATAGTGTGTCACCACACTGAGTGCAAATCCTTGAGACCCCAAGAGAAGTTACAATGTGGTCAACAGGAGTCATTGAGCTTCCTTTCCACCAGTCAGTGACATTGACTCCTATAATAAATGAATGTATCACCAGTCCAGCTATGAGACCAATCAGTGCCAGGACCCGGAGACCCAGATACTGGATATCAGTGTGACCCTGTGTAGCATCATCCATCTTCACTGTGCTATGATCCTCCTAATAACACAAATAGTCATCATTGAAGGTTAAATAACATAATAAAACATCTGTTTCCATCTAGTCAAATATTGAGAGATTTACATTTGGAATGCAAACTACATCACAGACTCCGAGCTAAAGCAACGCAAATCACCTGTAACTAACATTCTGTACCTCTGAATAAACAAGACGTGAAAACTAACTTATCAGATTTACTGTTCCGAAAAAATGAGCTACAATGAGAAGTAAAATGTTGCTGATGTAGCAGCTGAAGTTTGATGTTGATCTTTCCATGGATGCTGACAAGTGATATAAATGAGTTGACTTCGGGTATTATGAGCTGCATTTTCACTACTGGCAAGTAATATTGCTCCTCATGATTGGCCAGGGAATTTTTTTGTTTGAACACTAGATTTCAATTGTATACGAGTAAATTTTTAACAAATACAAGAGAAACTTAAACTAGAGATGAGCGAACGTACTCGTCCGAGATTGATACTCGTTCAAGTATTAGCGTGTTCGAGATGCTCGTTACTCGTGACGAGTACCACGCGATGTTCGAGTTACTTTCACTTTCATCTCTGAGACGTTAGCGCGCTTTTCTGGCCAATAGAAAGACAGGGAAGGTATTACAACTTCCCCCTGCGACGTTCAAGCCCTATACCACCCCCCTGCAGTGAGTGGCTGGCGAGATCAGGTGTCACCCGAGTATAAAAATCGGCCCCTCCCGCGGCTCACCACAGATGCATTCTGACATAGAGGAGGGAAAGTGCTGTTGGTGCCGGAGCTGCTATAGGGAGAGTGTTAGGGGTATTTTTGGCTTCAAGAACCCCAACGGTCCTTCTTAGGGCCACATCTAACCGTGTGCAGTACTGTGGAGGCTGCTTTTTGCAGTGTTGCACATTTTTTTTTTTGTATATCGGCCGTGCAGAGCATTGCGCCCTGCAGTAATTATACATACTCCAGGGCCAGTAGTGGTGGTGAGGCAGGGACAGAAGACATATATTGTGAGGCAGGGACAGAAGACATATTTATTAAATATAGGCAGTGGGCCTTTGCAAAAACATTTGGGGAAAAAAATCTATTTGGGCTGCCTGTGACTGTCCTCAGTGTTCTGGGTCTGTGCTGGGTGTAGTTGTCCTCCTAATTCATACGCAGCCAGCTAAGTGTTACAGCAGGCTTGCGCAAAATTATTTCCTGGCGTTCCGTAAGCGAAGTCAGCCTCCAACCATAGGCCAATAAGCGGCACATTTAAATACAGCGTTCTGTTTCTGCACTACTGGTAATACACCATGCTGAGGGGTAGGGGTAGGCCTAGAGGATGTGGACGCGGGCGAGGACGCGGAGGCCCAAGTCAGGGTGTGGGCACAGGCCGAGCCAGTGCGGTGGCCAGGGGTAGAGGCAGGGCCAGACCGAATAATCCACCAACTGTTTCCCAAAGCGCCCCCTTGCGCCATGCCACCCTGCAGAGGTCAAGGTGCTCTACGGTGTGGCAGTTTTTCACAGAGATGCCTGACGACCGACGAACAGTGGTGTGCAACCTTTGTCGATCCAAGATCAGCTGGGGAGCCACCACCACCAGCATGCGCAGGCATATGATGGCCAAGCACCCCACAAGGTGGGACGAAGGCCGTTCACCGCCTCCGGTTTGCACCACTGCCTCTCCCCCTGTGCCCCAACCTGCCACTGCGATCCAACCCCCCTCTGGGGACACAGGCACTACCGTCTCCTGGCCTGCACCCACACCCTCACCTCCGCTGTCCTCGGCCCCATCCAGCAATGTCTCTCAGCGCAGCGTCCTTGACAGAATGAATAGTGTGTAGCACATAGGTTCCCCATTGCTATGCCTACGTGTGCAGCTCCTGATGGCGGTGGCACAGGATTATATTTCTCATTGCTTCTGTACAGCATTGTGGGCTATCGCCCCGCCCCTTTTAAAGAGGGTCACTGCCTAGCCGTGCCAACCCTCTGCAGTGTGTGCCTGCGGTTCCTCCTCATGGCAGACGCACTTATAAATAGACATGAGGGTGGTGTGGCATGAGTGCAGCTGAAGGCTGCGCAGGGACACTTTGGTGTGCGCTGTGGACACTGCGTCGTGCGGGGGAGGGGGGGGGGTTGGGCAGCATGTAACCCAGGAGAAGTGGCAGCGGAGTGTCATGCAGGCAGTGATTGTGCTTTGTGGGAGGTAGTGTTGTGCTTAGCTAAGGTATGCATTGCTAATGAGGGCTTTTCAGAAGTAAATGTTGTTGGGAGGGGGGGGCCCACTCTTGCCGCTATTGTGGCTTAATAGTGGGACCTGGGAACTTGAGATGCAGCCCAACATGTAGCCCCTCGCCTGCCCTATCCGTTGCTGTGTCGTTCCCATCACTTTCTTGAATTGCCCAGATTTTCACAAATGGAAACCTTAGCGAGCATCGGCGATATACAAAAATGCTCGAGTCGCCCATTGACTTCAATGGGGTTCGTTACTCGAAACGAACCCTCGAGCATCGCGAAAATTTCGTCCCGAGTAACGAGCACCCGAGCATTTTGGTGCTCGCTCATCTCTAACTTAAACCGTTACAAACTTAACACTATATTTGAAGAGATAGATAAATCAGGCAGATTTTTGCAGAATAAGATCAGATCAAGCAGATATTTTTGGTGAAAATTGTAGCAAATTTGTTTTTTTCATAGTGCAAGCTGAACCATGTGAGTATGCAGTAAATCAGCAGGCAGGGTGCCTAGATGTCAGTAAACGTACACTCCATCTTGAATTTGGGCAGTACTACAATTTGATGCCTGGATCACTATATATAGTACTAGCTTACCCGTAGCACGTTGCTGCGAAGACAGACATACATACATTCATTCGTTTTTATATATCTAGATAACACCCAATCACAGTGCAGCTTTCATGTTACCTCAGTGGTATAATATATAACAACCAATCGCAGCGCAGCTTACATGTTACCTCAGCTTTATAATATATAGCACCCAATCACAGCGCAGCTTTCATGTTACTTCAGCAGTACAATATATAACAACCAATCACAGCACAGCATTCATGTTACCTCAGCAGTAAGAGAAATAACAACCAATCACAGTGCAACTTTTATTCTGCCTCAGCAATATAAAAAAATAGCAACCAATCACAGCACAGCACTCATTTTACCTCAGCGGTATAATATATAGCAACCAATCACAGTACAGCTTTCATGTAACCTCAGTAATATAAGAAGTAGCAACCAATCACAGCACAGCTTTCATGTTACCTTAGCATTCTCAATATGCAGCAATTGTCTTGCGAAACATTCGGCGGATGCATAATTTTCTAGTTGAACACGCTTGCTCGTAATGCCTTTTGCTTTTGTGCTTGAGATGGAAATCGAATGATCTTTGTCTGGGGGGCATAACTGTCGACGATGCTCGCAAGCGCGCCACCTATCATAGGATAGTTATACTATGCCAGTAATCTTCCCAGGAGTGTACTCAACAACTTCCCAAAGTTTCCTGGTGATTGGATGAATGGTGTAGTAATGTATAAAGGATAGACAGAGAGACATGCATTCATTTTTATATATATAGATGACATCAGGAAGTGAGAGAATTAGATTCCGTACGTAAAATTGGACGCTAATTCTTTTGCGCTTAGAATTGAATAATCGAGTTGGAACCCATTAGCTTTTCCTATTTATGACATAATCAATGCTTGTGACAAATTTCAGGTTTCTATGACATTGGGAAGTGAGAGAATTAGATTCCGTACGTAAAATTTGGACACTAATTCTTTTGCGCTTAGAATTGAATAATCAAGTTGTGACCCATTAGCTTTTCCTATTTATGACATAGTCAATGCTCGTGCCAAATTTCGAGTTTCTATGACATTGGGAAGTTGGAGAATTAGATTCCTTACGTAAAATTTAGACGCTAATTCTTTTGCGCTTAGAATTGAATAATTGATTTGGGACCTATTAATTTTTCCTATTTATGACATAATCAATGCTCATGCCAAATTTCAGATTTCTATGACATTGGGAAGTGAGAGAATTAGATTCCGTACGTAAAGTTTGGACGCTAATTCTTTTGCGCTTAGAATTGAATAATTGAGTTGGGACCCATTAGCTTTTCCTATTTATGACATAATCAATGCTCGTGCCAAATTTCAAGTTTCTATGACATTGGTAAGTTGGAGAATTAGATTCCGTACGTAAAATTTAGACGCTAATTCTTTTGCGCTTAGAATTGAATAATCGAGTTGGGACCCATTAGCTTTTCTTATTTATGACATAATCAATACTTGTGCCAAATTTCAAGTTTTTATGACATTAGGAATAGAGATGAGCGAGCGTACTCGTCCGAGCTTGATGCTCGTTCGAGTATTAGGGTACTCGAGATGCTCGTTACTCGAGACGAGCACCACACGATGTTCGAGTCACTTTCATTTTCTTCCTCGAGAAATTTGCGCGCTTTTCTGGCCAATAGAAAGACAGGGAAGGCATTACAACTTCCTCCTGTGACATTCCAGCCCTATGACACCCAAGTATTAAAATCTGCCCCACCCGCGGCTCGCCACAGATGCATGCTAACAGAGATCAGGGAAAGTGCTGTCTTGCTGTAGCTGCTATAGGGAGAGTGTTAGGTGTTATATTCGTCTTCAAGAACCCCAACGGTCCTTCTTAGGGCCACATCTGACTGTGTGCAGTACTGTTGAGGCTGCTTTTAGCAGTGTTGCACAATTTTTTTTTTTTTTTTTTATATCGGGCGTGCAGACCATAGCGTCCTCAGTCTGCAGTCATTTTACAGAGTATAGGGGCAGTACTGGTGAGGCAGGGACAGTGGTACAGGGAAAGAGATATACTGTCTATATAGGCAGTGGGCTTTTTCAAAAAAATTGGGGAAAAATACTATATTTGGGCTGCCTGTGACCGTCTTCAGTTTCCTGCGTGTCTGCTGGGGGTAGTAGTCGCTAATTAATACCCAGCTAAGCGTTACAGCAGGCTTGCGCATAATTGTTTCCTGGCTCTGCTGTGCGCTGCGTTACATGATCGCCGTCATCCCGCCAGAGGGAAACAGTACACACATATACGCTGCATATGGTGTCTGTCTGCTTTTTCACCTCGCCATTTTAAAAAATTGTAGCTAAATAATTAAGGCCTACCACTGACCTTTGGCCACTTGACTGGTTCTGCGCAGTGAATTCCAGTAGCTCAGTCATACACACCTACGTCTCACTACAGCCTTGCACATAATTGTTTCCTGGCTCTGCTGTGCGTTCCGTAAGCGAAGTCAGCCTCCAACCACAGGCCAATAAGCGGCACATTTAATTACAGCATTCTGTTTCTGCACTACTGGTAATACACCATGCTGAGGGGTAGGGGTACGCCTAGAGGACGTGGACGCGGGCGAGGACGCGGAGGCCCAAGTCAGGGTGTGGGCACAGGCCGAGCTCCTGGTCCAGGTGTATCGCAGCCGACTGCTGCGGGATCAGGAGAGAGGGAAGCTTCTGGGGTCCCCAGATTCATCTCACAATTAATGGGTCCACGCGGTAGACCTTTATTAGAAACTGAGCAGTGTAAGTAGGTCCTGTTGTGGATGGCAGAAAGTGCATCCACCAATCTATCGACCACCCAGTCTTCTATGCTGTCAACTGCTGCAACTCTGAATCCTCTGGCTGCTGCTTCTCCTTCCTGCCAGCCTCCTCACTCCAATAAAATGACACATTCTGAGGAGCAGGCAGACTCCCAGGAACTGTTCTCGGGCAGCAATGGTTCCTCTCCCACCGGAGGAGTTTGTCGTGACCGATGCCCAACCTTTGGAAAGTTCCCGGGGTCCGGGGGATGAGGCTGGGGACTTCCGGCAACTGTCTCAAGAGTTTTCAGTGGGTGAGGAGGACAATGACGATGAGACACAGTTGTCTATCAGTGAGGTAGTAGTAAGGGCAGTAAGTCCGAGGGAGGAGCGCACAGAGGATTCGGAGGAAGAGCAGCTGGACGATGAGGTGACTGACCCCACCTGGTTTGCTAAGCCTACTGAGGACAGGTCTTCAGAGGGGGAGGCAAGTGCAGCAGCAGGGCAAGTTGGAAGAGGCAGTGCGGTGGCCAGGTGTAGAGGCAGGGCCAGACCGAATAATCCACCAACTGTTTCCCAAAGCGCCCCCTCGCGCCATGCCACCCTGCAGAGGCTGAGGTGCTCAAAGGTGTGGCAGTTTTTCACTGAGAGTGCAGACGACCGACGAACTGTGGTGTGCAAGGTTTGTCGCGCCAAGATCAGCCGGGGAGCCACCACCACCAGCCTCACCACCACCAGCATGCGCAGGCATATGATGGCCAAGCACCCCACAAGGTGGGACGAAGGCCGTTCACTGCCTCCGGTTTGCACCACTGCCTCTCCCCCTGTGCCCCAACCTGCCACTGAGATCTAACCCCCCTCTCAGGACACAGGCACGACCGTCTCCTGGCCTGCACCCACACCCTCACCTCCGCTGTCCCCGGCCCCATCCAGCAATGTCTCTCAGCGCAGCGTCCAGCCGTCGCTAGCGCAACTGTTTGAGTGCAAGCACAAGTACGCCGCCACGCACCCGCACGCTTAAGCGTTAAACGTGCACATAGCCGAATTGATCAGCCTGGAGATGCTGCCGTATAGGCTTGTGGAAACGGAGGCTTTCAAAAACATGATGGCAGCGGCCGCGCGCTACTCGGTTCCCAGTCGCCACTACTTTTCCCGATGTGCCATCCTAGCCCTGCACGACCACATCTCCCGCAACATTGTACGCGCCCTCACCAACGCGGTTACTGCCAAGGTCCACTTAACAACGGACACGTGGACAAGCACAGGCGGGCAGGGCCACTATATCTCCCTGACAGCACATTGGGTGAGTTTAGTGGAGCCTGGGACCGAGTCAGAGCCTGGGACCGCTCACGTCCTACCCACCCCCAGAATTGCGGGCCCCAGCTCGGTGCTGATATCTGCGGCGGTGTATGCTTCCTCCACTAAACCACCCTCCTCCTCTTCCTACGCAACCTCTGTCTCACAATCAAGATGTGTCAGCAGCAGCACGTCGCCAGCAGTCGGTGTCGCGCGGCGTGGCAGCACAGCGATGGGCAAGCGTCAGCAGGCTGTGCTGAAACTACTCAGCTTAGGAGAGAAGAGGCACATAGCCCACGAATTGCTGCAGGGTCTGACAGAGCAGACCGACCGCTGGCTTTCGCCGCTGAGCCTCCAACCGGGCATGGTCGTGTGTGACAACGGCCGTAACCTGGTGGCGACTCTGCAGCTCGACAGCCTCACGCACATGCCATGCCTGGCCCACGTCTTTAATTTGGTGGTCAGCGGTTTCTGAAAAGCTACCCACGCTTGTCAGAGCTGCTCGGAAAGGTGCGCCATCTCAGCGCATATTTCTGCAAGTCCAACACAGACGCTGCCACCCTGCGAACCCTGCAACATCGGTTTAATCTGCCAGTGCACCGACTGCTATGTGACGTACCCACACGGTGGAACTCTACGCTCCACATGTTGGCCAGGCTCTTTGAGCAGCACAGAGCTATAGTGGAATACCAACTCCAACATGGGCGGCGTAGTGGGAGTCAGCCTCCTCAATTCTTTACAGAAGAGTGGGCCTGGTTGGCAGACATCTGCCAGGTCCTTGGAAACTTTGAGGAGTCTACCCAGATGGTGAGCGGGGATGCTGCAATCATTAGCGTCACCATTCCTCTGCTATGCCTCTTGAGAAGTTCCCTGCAAAGCATAAAGGCAGATGCTTTGCGCTCGGAAACGGAGGCGGGGGAAGACAGTATGTCGCTGGATAGTCAGAGCACCCTCATGTCTATATCTCAGCACGTTGAGGAGGAAGAGGAGGAGGGGGAGGAGCATGAGGAGGAGGGGGAAGAGACAGCTTGGCCAGTGCTGAGGGTACCCATGCTGCTTGCCTGTCATCCTTTCAGCGTGTATGGCCTGAGGAGGAGGAGGAGTATCCTGAAAGTGATCTACCTAGTGAGGACAGCCATGTGTTGCGTACTGGTACCCTGGCACACATGGCTGACTTCATGTTAGGATGCCTTTCTCGTGACCCTCGCGTTACACGCATTTTGGCCACTACGGATTACTGGGTGTACACACTGCTCGACCCACGGTATAAGGAGAACCTTTCCACTCTCATACCCGAAGAGGAAAGGGGTTCGAGAGTGATGCTATACCACAGGACCCTGGCGGACAAACTGATGGTAAAATTCCCATCCGACAGCACTAGTGGCAGAAGGTGCATTTCCGAGGGCCAGGTAGCAGGGGAGGCGCAGAGATCAGGCAGCATGTACAGCGCGGGCAGGGGAACACTCTCCAAGGCCTTTGCCAGCTTTATAGCTCCCCAGCAAGACTGTGTCACCGCTCCCCAGTCAAGGCTGAGTCGGCGGGAGCACTGTAAAAGGATGGTGAGGGAGTACATAGCCGATCGCACGACCGTCCTCCGTGACGCCTCTGCCCCCTACAACTACTGGGTGTCGAAGCTGGACACGTGGCCTGAACTCGCGCTGTATGCCCTGGAGGTGCTTGCTTGTCCTGCGGCTAGCGTCTTGTCAGAGAGGGTGTTTAGTGCGGCTTGGGGAATCATCACGGATAAGCGTACCCGCCTGTCAACCGACAGTGCCGACAGGCTTACACTCATAAAGATGAACAAAGCCTGGATTTCCCCAGACTTCTCTTCTCCACCAGCGGACAGCAGCGGTACCTAAACAATACGTAGGCTGCACCCGCGGATGGAAGCATCGTTCTGTATCACCATAAAAAACGGGGACCTTTTAGTTTCATCAATCTGTGTATTATATTCATCCTCCTCCTCCTCCTGCTCCTCCTCCTGAAACCTCACGTAATCACGCCGAACGGGCAATTTTTCTTAGGCCCACAAGGCTCAGTCATATTACTTTTGTAAACAATGTTTAAACGTTTCAATTCTCATTAAAGCATTTAAACTTGCACCTGAACCAATTTTTATTTTAACTGGGCTGCCTCCAGGCCTAGTTACAAATTAAGCCACATTAACCAAAGCGATTAATGGGTTTCACCTGCCCTCTTGGTTGGGCATGGGCAATTTTTCTGAGGTACATTAGTACTGTTGGTACACCAATTTTTTTGGGCCCTCGCCTACAGTGTAATCCTAGTAATTTTTATGGGCTTTGCCTGCACTCATTCTACAGCAAGGTGTGTGGGGTTGGCCTACACTTTTGCTACATAAATGTAACTGGGGCCTTGTCTATACTGCAACTACTGAAACGTAAAAGAGAGTGTTATCTCCCTAAACTGCTGCTACGGGAATGTTACTGTGGCCTGTCTTGACTGCAACTACTACTGAAATGGAACTAATACTGTGCTCCCCCTATACTGCTGCTTCGGAATTGTTACTGGGGCCTGTCCTGACTGCTACTATTAGTGAAATGGAACTAAGACTGTGCTCCCCCTATACTGCTGCTAGTGATATGTTACTGGGGCCTGTCTAGACTGCTACTACTACTGAAATGGAACTAATACTGTGCTCCCCCTATACTGCTGCTAGTGATATGTTACTGGGGCTTGTCTAGACTGCAACTACTACTGAAATGGAACTAATACTGTGCTCCCCCTATACTGCTGCTAGTGATATGTTACTGGGGCCTGTCTAGACTGCAACTACTACTGAAATGGAACTAATACTGTGCTCCCCCTATACTGCTGCTAGTGATATGTTACTGGGGCCTGTCCCTAATGCTACCGCTGAAATGTTACTATTTCTGGGCTCTGACTATACCGCTGCTAATGCTATGTCACTGTGGTGTGGAAACGGAGGCTTCCCAAAGACATGACGGTGGCGAGGCCATTTCTCACCAACGCGGTTACTGTTAACGTACATATTACCAGTCAGACTGGGGCATGCACTGTGGGCCGAAGCCCACCTGTATCGTATGTGACGTTAGCTCTGCTGAGCAGGGCTCTGCATTGGGATACATTTATGTACCGCCGATGGGTTCCAGGGTGCCACCCATGCTGTGGGTCAACAGGGACTTCACATTAGGGATTTGTACCTGCCAGTGTCTATGTATTAAAAACCCCGGTCAGACTGTGGCATGCAGTGTGGGCCGAAGCCCACCTGTATTTAATCTGACGTTAGCTCTACTATCCGGGGCACTGCATTGGGACAAACTACAGGAGCAATACAGCGCTAATGAGACGTGCACAGCTACGCTAGCATTGGAGTCCGCTGTAGGCCTGCGATTGCTGAGGGTTTGTGCAGAGGCCTATGTCCTGGGTGCAGTGAAAGTCCGCTTCCTGACTAGGATTGCTGAAGCTGTGGGCTGAGGCCTATGTCGTGGGCGCGGTGCAAGTCTGCCATGTTTGGCCGCTCAGATCAATTTTTGGTTCATGTCTAGGGTTTCCTAGGACCCTAGGACCCTGTTGGTGCAAACTTAGCTCCCATCGCGGTGTTTGACCTGTCTGGCACAAAGACACTGACTGACTTGGGTAGGGGGCAGAGCGCAGACGGCTTTCTCCTTGCAGTGTCGATTGAGCTATGCGACACCTTGACAGAATGAATAGTGTGTGGCACATGGATTCCCCATTGCTATGCCCACGTGTGCAGCTCCTGATGAAGGTGGCACAGGATTGGATTTCTCATTGCTTCTGTACAGCATTGTGGGCTATCGCCCCGCCCCTTTTAAAGAGGGTTGCGGCCTGGCCCTGCCAACCCTCTGCAATGTGTGCCTCCGGTTCCTCCTCATGACATTGGAAAGTGAGAGAATTAGATTCCGTATGTAAAATTTGGACGCTAATTCTTTTGCGCTTAGAATTGAATCATCGAGTTGGGACCCATTAACTTTTCCTATTCATGACATAATCAATGCTTGTGCCAAATTTCAAGTTTCTATGACATTGGGAAGTGAGAGAATTAGATTCCGTACGTAAAAGTTGGACGCTAATTCTTTTGCGCTTAGAATTGAATAATCGAATTGGGACCCATTAGCTTTTCCTATTCATGACATAATCAATGCTCGTGCCAAATTTCATGTTTCTACGACGTTGGGAAGTGAGAGAATTAGTGGCAATGACGGAAATCAAACGATCTACGTAGGGGGGGGGCGTAACTATCGACGACGCTCGCACGCGCGCCATTTATCATAGCATAAATGTACTATGCCTATCATCTTCCCAGGAGTGTGCTCAACAACTGGTGATCGGATGAATGGTGTAGTAGCACATAAAGAACAAACATACAGATATATAGATGACTTCTTTAGCAGTGTCAGCAATGACATGTGCATCATGTAACTGTAGTTTAACTTCAGCTGGCTGCACACGGGTGGATTGGATTCCACATGCAAAATCCCACAGCGAAATTCGACCTTGTGCCAGCTGGCATCCACACATAGCTGCTTTCTGAAAATCTTCTCTGTGCTGCGGATGGTCTGCACGGCGAGCCGTCGCACATGTGCTGTACAGATTTTTTTTTTAAACCTCTGCTTTTCCTGCTTCATCACTTAGCTATGACACGTAATCCATGACCTTTGCACAATGTCATTGCGGAAGGGCTGCGGATCAGGCGCCAAAATAGAACATGCAGAATTTTTTCCTCCGCGAGAGGAAAATGGCAATTGTTTTTTGCTCATGTAGAGGAAAAAGCAATTTTCAATAGCATGTTATAGACATTATTTGCTGCGCAATCCGGAAGCGGACACCCTCTCTAGATTCCGCTGTGCAAATCTGCCCGTGTGCAGGCGGCCTTACGGTTCACGAGCGCCATCTTCAAAATTTTATATATAAAAGTATTACAATAAAACACCCGACCTACTTGAAAAAGCAGTTAGTTACACCCCCGAAACGCATTGTAGAACCATCTTAAAGAATCTCTAAACCAATTACCTGTGTCATAAGCGCCTAAATAAGAGTTATCACAAGCAAATGTGGACATAGAGATCTGCCTTAAAAAGCAGCCTCCTCACAGTTGTAAATACTCCAGATTTCTACCTGTATTATTAACTGAGAAGAACGAAAATAAATTAACTTTAAAGGTTAACCTTTATTACTAATTATTAAAATCCTATAGGGAACCAACTATTCTAACAAGGACAAACATATATAAAATCTAGTTTATCTTCCAGAAAACAGGTAATGTGGTATATCTTGCATTGTTTTTAGTATATGTGTGGTTACTCAAAACTTCAAGACTGCGAACCGTGTTTTCCCTCACATACTATTATCCCACGTATATTTCCCTTTTTGCTATATGATGAAAAATAGGGATTTGTATATATACGAAAAGACCAGTAGGGTAGGGGCACACAGCAGCCTTGATCAAAGCAGCAGAGTGTAAATGAACTGTCATTCAATTGTATGATTGTGCATGTAAATGATCACAGATAGCCATCCAATCCTTCTCAGAACTGAATGATGTCACTCTGAATGAAATCACAAATAGGTCACTATAGAAATGAAATATTTATACAATTATATATCCAGAATAACCTTCCTGCAGAAATAATATTCCTGCCAATCGATCATATATAGAGAGGAATAATCATTGAAGATAAAGGATCAAAATACCTATTTCTCGCATCACTACATAGATTAAGCTCCAATTAGTACAAGGATATTTGGACACAGTTCACCCTATGTGTATAGAATTAGCTTGTGATTTGCAAGTCAAGTGTATTTTATACAAGAGTGTAACTGGTCTGTTATAGAGGATCAATAAAACAGCCCTAAATCTGTGATTGGCTTATTAAAACAAGCAACAATTCTCAGTAAACAGACCCCATTTCCAAGCGTATATTATATAGGTAGCCTAATGCAATTGAGAGATTTGCTACGTATGAAGTTATCCGCTTAGGCTGGAGGCTGTAATGTGCACAGACACTTAGTATATGAGAATGATAGAGCACAATGGCGGCTTGCTGAGGAGGTGGACATAGATGGATGAAGTAGAAACCTTCATACAGGGTTAGATGCTGACTAGTTCTCTATCTCACTATTTTACTATCTTACTTTAACTCCCTTCTGCTATTTCTAAATTAGCTGTTATTACTCACTCTTTCTATCTTGCTGATGGATTGCTATCTATCATACATTGTTTCCTCTAGAGTCTCTCTATTACTCTCATCTATAAAATGACTTTCTCTGTTTTGTCTTTCTCTCATTAAAGTTGCTTTACTGGTGTTATCCTTTTATTTTTCTATCATCTACGCATTTCCTCAGTTATAGTAATGCTAACTAATTCATCAGCATGATATACTATCAAGACAGACAGTCATTCAGACAGCCGAGATGTATGGCTTGTCATTTCTGATAACAGACTGTTAGGCCTCTACCAATATCTAGCCACCATTTCCCTTATCTGACTAGACTGCTAATCAAAAGTATCGATCATCTGAATGTTTTTATTTTCGGCCATTTTACTCTTTACAGTCAGGAGATCACTCCTCTTTCTTCTGCATGCAAAATCGTGAGCAATAGATATCATGTCACTGGGATATCAAAGGAAGCAATTCCTCCTAGCTCTTATAAATTGCCCTTTCGGGATACCTTTCTTCAAGGCCGGAGGGTGATGACTGTCCCGATGGAATGCCGTCATAAAAACAGACCCAACGGCTGAGATACCGCGATGGCCTGGCGGTCTCGCGCATGTGCAACCATCACTGGTGACATCATAGATGACGCTTAACCATAGAAATGAGCCCGGGCGAGTATTGATAGACAAAACCATGCAGACACCTGCCACAATTCACAATGGACATAACGAGCAGTGAAGGCAGCACAGGTCACCAACTAATCTCACACTGTGGGACCAATCCATAGCTTACATTACAGACAGATCATTCCCAGTAGAGGTGATAAATGAACACGGCCAAAACGCAATCATGATGTAAGGCCTAAATTAAATCAACGCAGTCACTTCTATAATCAGATCTTTAATTCTTTTTATTATTATTGATCTTATCAATTAACCTCCATAATGCATCATCAAAACCATATAACGAAAAGGACCAAGGTATAGTAAAGGGCAGTATGTTACAGGGAGTCAAGACATTAAACATGTTTGTCTGGAGACAGGGTAAAGAGATAGGCATACCATATACATCCAAAGACTTCACGAGTGGAAAAATGCAACTATTATAAAACAATAAACACGTAATCACCCTTCTATATGCACTCAATTCATGATCCTATCTAGATCTTGCACGAACATTGCACAACGAAGGTGGATGGAGAGAGGGGGGTTTGAATCAGAGTTCAAATATCAATATCCATTCATGCCTTCCAAATCAATTTAAAATTTGATATACTAGACTTATTTAAGTAAACTAACAACAATGTGCGGTGAACATAAATTAAAGAAATAGCTCCTACTTCTACATATCCAGAAGGTTATATCAGGAATGCAAAAAAGGATGTCAGAAACAGCCATGCATATACCGGCAGCTTATCAAGCAGTTATTCTCAAAATCCTAAAGTCTTTTAGATACAAGCAGAAAGGGACAGGCATTCATTCATGTCTTTAGGAGTGCAGGATTCCAAACTACGAATACACGCACTTTCCTTTTGGAGCAAACTACGGTTGATGTCCCCTCTCTGACCAGTAGGTCTAATCAGCTCTATCGCTATTAAGCTAATGGCGTCTGGATTTATTATTATGACATTCTCAAATATGTGTTGCCAAACTTGTGAGCTCACCTCGATTAATATTGCTGATATGGGCAAGCACTTGTTTCCTTAATTGCTCTACTGTTTTACCCACATAATCCATATGACATGGACATATGATTACATAGACTACTCCTCTGGATCTACACATTATGAAATACCTTATTTCATCAACTTCGTTTAGTGGAAACTTTTCATAAATCTACATGCCTTACAGACCAAACAAAGGAAAAATCCCTTGATGGAACTAGATGCCAACCATGTGAGTGAGTCAGGTGCAGGTGAAAAATGACTATGCACTAAGCGGTCCTTTAAGCTTCTCCCTCTTCTATACGTTATTGATGGTATTTCCGTATTTTGTCTTCCCTTAAGATATTCCAATATATAGCCACAATTTCTCATATCTGACTAGACTGCTCATCAAAAGTACGAATCATCCGAATGTTTTTATTTTCGTCCACTTTATTCTTTACAGTCAGGAGATCACTCCTCTTTCTTCTGTATGCAAAATCGCAAGCAATACATATTGTGTCACTTGGGTATCCTCTTTTCTTAAACCTATCAGCCATCTCATTGACTTTTCGGTCAAACTTCTGGTCATTGGAGCAATTCCTCCAAGCTCTTAAAAATTGACCTTTCAGGATACCGTTCTTCAAGGCTAGAGGGTGATGGCTGTTCCAATGAAGTAGGTTATTTGAGGAAGTTGGTTTTCTAAAGATGGCAGTCTCGAGAAGGCCTGACTCCATTTTAGAAATTTGTAAGTCCAAAAAGGTGATTGACTTAGGATAGATTTCTGAGGTTACAAATATCCCAAGGTTGTTCATTTTCAAATAAGACACAAATCCCCCAAATCAGCCACTATTCCTGACCACAGTTTCAGAATATTGTCGATATTATCTTATCCATAGGTCTATTTTTGATGTCCAGGGTTTGTTGGATTCCCCAAATACATGCGCTTTCTCCCATCAGCCCAGGTATGAATTCGCTCTCCATTGTTGTACCCCATAGCTGGTGAAAGTACTTAACCTTAAACAAGAAATAGTTGAGTTCCAAGACATACAAGAATAGCTGGAGTACAAGATCATTATTAATGCTAAAATGTGTACCTCTCTGACTCAGGAAGTACCTTGCTGCTCTGATACCTCCAAGATGGGGAATGAAGGTATACAGAGACTCCACACCAAGGCTCGCTAACATTACATCAATTGATACACATAGATCTTCTAGATGCTTCAGTACATCAGTGGTGTCTAGAGATGAAAGAGCACACTAGTCCGAGCTTGATGCCCGTTCGAGTATTAGGGTGCTTGAGATGCTCGTTACTCGAGATGAGCACCACGCGGTACTCGAGTCAATTCCATTTCCTTCCCTGCGTGTTTAGTGCCATTTTCTAGCCAATAGACATGCAGGGAAGTCATTACCACTTCCTGCTGTGACGTTCCAGCCCTATCCCACCCCCCTGCAGTGAGTGGCTGGCGAGATCAAGTGAGCACCGAGTATTTAAAGCGGTCCCGCTCGCGGCTTGCCTCAGACTCACACTTGGAGTGCATAGGGAAATTTCTGCTGACGAGATAGGGAAAGTGTTAGTGTAGGATTCTGTCCTCAAGAACCCTAACTGTCCTTCTTAGGGACACATCTGACCATGTGCATTACTGTTGTGGCTGGCTGGGAGCAGTTTTGCACAATTTTTTTTTTTTTATCTCGGGCTGTGCAGGCCATTACAGCTATAGCGTTCTCAGTCTGCACCATTCTGTGTATGCAGTGAATTATACACAGAGCTTAGGGCCAACACAGCCACTTATAGAGGGAAAGTGATATACACAGTATACAGCCTGTATTCTTTTTAAAAAAAAAAAACAAAAGCTCCTTTGTTGGGCTGCATCTCACTATCTGCATTTTCCTGGGTGGCTGCTGGGAGTTGTAGTGCTTCAGTATTATGCAGCTAGGCCTGTTTGCAGCCTTCTGTATAATTTTTTTCTGGGTGGAGTTTGCGTTACAATACCGCTCTCAGTGTGAAAGTGTGCGCAAATAATTCCATAATTATTTACACCGGTCTGTGTCTGCAGTGAGCCATACGCACAGAGTACGGCCAACACGGCCACTTATAGAGGGAAAGTGATATACTCTATACAGCCTGTATTATTTTTCAAAAAAAAGAAAAGCTCCTTCGTTGGGGTGCATCTGACCGTGTGCATTTTACAGGGTGGCTGCTGGGAGTTGTAGTGCTTCAGTATTACACAGCTAGGCCAGTTTGCAGCCTGCCGAATTATTTTTTTCTGGCTGTAGTTTGCGTTACACTACCACTCTCAGCGTGAACGCAAATAATTCCATAATTATTTATAACGTTCTCTGTCTGCAGTGAATTAGACTGCGGTCTCACCGCTAAACAGTACTAGAACAACGATCCGCGCCACCATACGATTAGAAATGTATAAAGTAACTCACCTGGTGCACAGCGGGCTTCCCGTGAAATAGTCAGGGACACCCCGCCTGCACCTGTGGTCCGGGCGTGCCTGTAAAATGTGCAAGAAATCTCCAGATATCCTTCGGTGAAGAAGGAGAGCCGCAGGAAAGAAAAACCCCAAAGAAACAAAAAATTTCCTTAAGTGGGTTGAATAGAAAGTATTTTAAAGGAAAAAAGCTTCTCTCCGCGCTCCCGCTGTAGATTTTCTTATTTAGAACAGATCCGCTTGTGGAGGTGGGAGTTCTGAGTCCTTAGCGCGCACCTCCATGTTCTGTCGCTCTTGCGCAATCTCTGAGCGTCATAGAGTCAATCTTAGGGAGGTGTGTCAGCGCAATGTGTATGCTGATCCTTTGCGGAAATTCCGTATTCCGGGCGGGCAGGGACGCTAACTGCGTAACCCCGGTGAAGCGCTTGCTGGAACAGACTCCGACCTTGTGAAGGTGGGAGTTCTAAGTTCTCAGCGCGCGCCTCCGTATTCTGTCGCTTTGGCGCAATCTCTGAGCGTCATGGGAATAGTTTTAGGGGGGTGTATCAGCGCAATGTGTGCGCCGATCCTGTACGGAAATTTCGTATTCCGGGTGGGCAGGGACGCTCACTGCAGAACCCTCGGTGTAGCGCTTGCTAGAACAAACTCCGACCTCCAGAAACAAAAACGAAATTTCTGCCTATACTTTAGCCACGTAAATGTTGCAGGGGTCTGCCTATATTGCCTGTACGAAAATGTTACAGGGGTGTGCCTATACTTCTGCCACATAAATGTTTCTGAGGTCTGCGTATACTTCTGCTACAAAAATGTTACAGGGGGCTGACTATACTGCTGCTACAAAAATGTTACTGGGGTCTGCCTATACTTCAGCCATGTAAATGTTACAGGGGTCTGCCTATACTACTGCTACGAAAATGTTACAGGGGTGTGCCTATACTTCTGCTACATAAATGTTACAGGGGTCTGCCAATACTGCTGCTACAAAAATGTTACTGGTGTCTGCCTGTTCTGCTGCCACGTAAATGTTACAGGGGTCTGCCTATACTGCTGCTCCATAACTGTTAAAGGGGTCTGCCTATACTGCTGCCACTTAAATGTTACAGGGGTCTGCCTATACTGCTGCTCCATAAATGTTACAGGGGTCTGCCTATACTTCTGCCACATAAATGTTACAGGGGTCTGCCTGTACTGCTGCTACAGAAATGTTACAGGGGTCTGCCTATACTTCCAATACAGAAATGTTACTGGGGTCTGCCTATACTTCTACTACAGAAATGGTGTTGGGTTCTGCCTATACTGCTGCTACAGAAATGATACTGGGGTTTGCCTATACTGCTGCTGCATAAATGTTACTGGGCTCTGCCTATACTTCTACTACAGAAATGGTGCTGGGGTCTGCCTATACTGCCGCTACGGAAATGATACTGGGCTCTGCCAATACTGCTGCTACATAAATGTTACAGGGGTCTGCCTATACTTCTACAGAAATGGTACTGGGGTCTGCCTATACTCCTGCTACCGAAAAGTTACAGGGGTCTGCCTATACTTCTACTACAGAAATGGTACTGGGGTCTGCCTATACTACTGCAACCGAAATGTTACTGGGGTCTGCTTATACTATGGGTGCACACAGACTTCCCATCGTGGTGTTTTACCTATCTGGCCCAAAAACACTCACTGACTAGGGTATGAATTGTGGGCCGAGGCCAATACGTATTTTCTCTCGTGTTACCACGGTTATCAGAGAAACTCGTTTGGGACAAACAAGAGGAGCGATACAGCACTAATGAGACGTTCACAGCCGGGCTAGCATCGGAGTCTGCTCTATGCCCCCGATTGCTGCGGATTTGTGCAGAGGCCTTTGTCCTCGGTGCAGTGAAAGTCTGCCATGTTTAGGCACTCTGATTTCTTCATGGTTCATTTCTTGAGTTGCCTTCCACCCACCTATGCTGTGGATGCACACAGACTACCCATGGCGGTGATTCACCTCTCTGGCACAAAGTCACTGACTGACTTGAGTAGGGGGCAGAGTGCAGATGGCTTTCCCCTTGCAGTGTCGATTGAGCTATCCGACACCAACACAGAATGAATAGTGTGAGGGGACCCGGATTGCCCATTGCTATGTAACTCGCGGCACCTTGGGTCACACAGCGTGTTTGCTGGGACCGAGCCTGACCAAGGGCCTGCTCACATACTTCCCACACAGGCTGCAGCGGGTCCTGGTCATGGATCAGCACTGGGCATCGTGTATTTTCTCTTGTGTTACCACAGTTATCAGAGAAACTCGTTTGGGACAAACAATAGGAGTGATACAGCGCTAATGAGACGTTCACAGCTGCGCTAGCATCGGAGTCCGCTCTATGCCCGCAATTGCTGAGGGTTTGTGTAGAGGCCTATATCCCGGGGGAACTGCAACTGTGCCAGGTTGGGCCTGTGGAACTTTTTCCTGGCTAATCCAGTCTTTGGAGCGGTGAAAGAAAACGTAACTGATTTAATGAGATCTTCACAGGTGTACTAGCATCGAAATCCGCTTCATGCCCGCGATTGCTGAGGGTGTGGGCCGAGGCCTATGTCCCTGGGCAACTGCACCAGGTTGGGCCTGTTGAACTTTTTCCTGGCTAATCCAGTTTTTAAATCGGTTACGTTTTCTTTCACCGCTCCAATGAGACTTTCACAGGTGTACTAGCATCGAAGTCGGCTTCATGCCCACGATTGCTGAGGGTGTAGGCCGAGGCCTATGTCCCAGAAGAACTGCAACTGCACCAGGTTGGGCCTGTGGAACTTTTTCCTGGCTAATCAAGTCTTTGGAGCGGTGAAAGAAAACGTAACTGATTTAATGAGACCTTCACAGGTGTACTAGCATCGAAGTCTGCTTCATGCCCGCGATTGCTGAGGGTGTGGGCTGAGGCCTATGTCCCGGGGGAACTGCAACTGAGCCAGGTTGGGCCTGTGGAACTTTTTCCTGGCTAATCCAGTCTTTGGAGCGGTGAAAGAAAACGTAACTGATTTAATGAGACCTTCACAGGTGTACTAACATCGAAGTCTGCTTCATGCCCGCGATTGCTGAGGGTGTGGGCCGAGGCCTATGTCCCGGGGGATCTGCAACTGAGCCAGGTTGGGCCTGGGGAACTTTTTCCTGGCCAATACAGTGTTTGGAGCAGTGAAAGAAAACGTAACTGATTTAATGAGACATTCACAGGTGTACTAGCATCGGAGTCCGCTCTTTGCCTGCGATTACTGAGGATTTATGCAGAGGCCTATGTCCTTGGCGCAGTGAAAGTCTGTTATGTTTGGGCACTGATTTCTTCATGGTTCATTTCTTGGGTTGCCTAGGAACCACCTATGCTGTGGGTGCACACAGACCTCCCATAGCGGTGTTTGACCGCTCTGGCACAAAGACACTGAGTGACTTGGGTAGGGGGCAGAGTGCAGATGGCTTTCCCCTTGCGGTGTCGATTGAGCTATCCGAAACCTACACAGAATGAATATTGTGTGGGCACATGGATTTTCCCATTGCTGTTTTAGTCGCGGCACCCTTGGTCACACAAGGGGTTTGTTGGGACAGAGCCTGACCAAGGGCTCGCTCACATACTTCCCACACAGGCTTCAGTGGGTCCGGGTCATGGTTTCTTGGCCTTGTAAGGCCACCTCCTCCTCCTGCTTGGAGTCAGGGGATCAGCACTGGGCATCATGTATGTTCTAGCGTGTTACCACAGTTATGGTGGTAACACGAGAGAAAATACATGACGAAAATACAGAGAAACTCGTTTGGGACAAACAAGAGGAGCGTTACAGCGCTAGCATCGGAGTCCGCTCTATGCCGACGATTGCTGAGGGTTTGTGCAGAGGCCTATGTCCTCAGCGCAGTGAAAGTCTGCCATGTTTGGGCACTCTGATTTCTTTATGTGTACTGTCTTTGGGTTCCTTAGACACACCCATGCTGTGGGTGCATACAGATTTCCCATTGCGGTGTTTTACCTGCCTGGCACTAAAAAAACACTGACTGACTAGGGCATGGATTGTAGGGCGAGGCCAACATGTATTTTCTTTCGCGTTACCACAGCTATCTGGGGCACTGCTTTGAGACAAACAAGAGGAGAGTTACTGCATTAATGAGATGTTCACAGCTGCGCTAGCATCGGAGTCTGCTCTATGCCCGCGATTGCTAAAGGTTTGTGCAGAGGCCTATGTCCTCGGCGTAGTGAAAGTCTGCCATGTTTGGGCACTCTGATTTCTTTATGTGTACTGTCTTCAAATTTCTTTGACCCACCCATGCTGTGGGTGCACACAGACTTCCCATAGCGGTGTTTGACCTGTCTGGCACAAAGACACTGACTGACTTGGGTAGGGTGCAGAGTGCAGATGGCTTTCCCCTTGCATTGTCGATGAGGTATCCGACACCCAAACACAATGGGTAGTGTGTGGACACATGGCTTTCCCATTGCTATGTCACTGGCAGCACCTTGGGCCACACTAGGTGTTTGCTGGGACCGAGCCTGACCCAGGGCCCGCTCACATACTTCCCACGCAGAGTATTGCTGCATTGTGGAGATGTGTAGAAGTGCTGGGCTGGCACCTGAGTCCCCTTTATGCCCACATTTGCAGTTCGTGACATTTTTGCGACGGAGGTGGCACGGGATTGGAATGATGATCGTACGTCAATTTCTCATCGATTCTCAACAGCATTGTGGGCTATAGCCCACCCCTTTCGAAGAGGGTCGCTGCCTGGCCCTGCCAACCCTCTGCAGTGTGTGCTTACAGTTCCTCCTAATCGAAACGCACTGAGAAATAAACATGAGGGTGGTGTGGCTATGAAGCGAGCGTGTGGCATTAGGGCAGCTGAAGGCTGCGCAGGGACACTTTTGTGTGCGCTGTGGACGCAGGGTCGTGCGGGGGGTTGGGCAGCATGTAACCCAGGAGAAGAGGCAGCGGTGTCACCCACAGGCAGTGATTGTGCTTGGTTGCAGGTAGTGTGGTGCTTAGCTAAGGTGTGCCTTGCTAATGAGGGTTTATCCGAAGTAAAAATTGTTAGGGGGGGGGGGGGGGAGGGCAGACTCTAGCCCCTATTGTGGCTTAATAGTGGGACCTGGGAGCCTGAGATGCAGCCCTTCATGCTGCCCATGCCCTATCTGTTTCTGTGGTGTTTCCATGACTTTCGGATGTTTTCTGGTTTTTCACAAGTGAAGACCTATCCGGAGCATCGGTCATATACAAAAATGCTCGAGTCGCCCATTAACTTCAATGAGGTTCGTTACTCAAAACGAGCTCTTGAGCAGTGCGAAAAGTTTGACTCGAGCAACGAGCACCCGAGCATTTTGGTGCTCGCTCATCTCTAATCTCTACCAAACTGTCTTCTTTGCTATTCTGTAATTGAAACTGAAAATGAAAGATTTCATGTATACTAATGTATGAATTTGAAAACACAAGATACTCTTTGCATTGTAAAATGAAAAATGTTCAATAAAAAGTGATTTAATAGTGAAAAAAATAAGGTAATGTTAATCTGGGGGTCGGTATGATTTTGCGGATACAAGATTTATACAGGGTATTTTATGTTTTTTTTTATTTTTGCTCAGTGAAAATATTTTTTACTTCTATATTCAGAAAACCATACCTTTTTATTTTTCAATCTATGATGCTGTGTGAGGGCTCATCTTTTGCACAATAAGCTGATGTTTCTATTGGCATCATTTGGGATGAAGACAAAATTCTGGTTGCTTTTTATTGAGTTTTTTTAGGAGTCTACCTTGTCAAAAAAAAACTGCCACTCTGCAATAGTGGGGTTTATTCATGTGATGTTGCCCCTCGAGCATGCTTGTGCATGAGGAGTACACAGAGAATAAACCCATTGAATGCAATAGGCTCATTCTCATTTTTTTTTACCCAGCACGATTCATTTTAGTACGCATTTGTGCACCAAAGGCCCCATAGGAGTCCATAGAAGGGGTGCTCAAGCTGCACAATTCCATGGGGGGAAAAAGCATGGGGAACTAATTAGGCCAAAAAGCTATTTTGCTTGGGGTGCAGCTGTGTCCTGTGCCAAAGTGAAATGGCCCAGTGTATTGCCAAGTTTTTGTGATTGAAGTTCTGTTACACCTTTAAAAAGGACAAGGAATCAAATCTAACACGATTTTATTAATAGAACTGTTATACAGTTGCATATAGTAAATGAGATCTCGTGCACTTTTGCAAAAATTTCTAGCAAAGGTTAAGTACTTGGTAACTTACTTACACATCACCAAGGGCTGTTACAAGCATCATCTGCCTGGACCATCAGCTGGGGAAGCACCAGCAAGAATAGAGAAGCCCTGGGAAGTTCACAGCAACATGCAGCCATGGGAACAGAGCCTCTGACTCAAATTGGACTTCCCATCTTATAATACACAGTAACAAATATTGTACATAACCTAGCATTATATAACCTGTAAAAGGTCAGTGCTGATGTGTTAGCAATCTGATTCACAGAGAGTCTAGAGTGGCCAAACCCCCAAATACATGTGAGACACAGACTTGTTCCCAAACTACGATGGCAGTGCGCCTAAAAATTTACAAGGTTTTAGCTAGTCTAGAAAACAGGTTGTATAAACTACACTATTCAATAAAGAGGCATACATGGCTAAAACAATACAAAATGGAGTCTGCAAATACCCAACTAAACCACTGTTATCATACCCAGCCTGCACAAAAAGTACATTGATATGTGCAAAAACACGTGCAAAAACGAATCAATCACAGTGCTAAAACATTCCGCTACCCAGTGGTAGAGAGGCGGGACGGGGGTAGAGCTAATTCCCAAAACTTAGCCCCGCCCTGTCCCGCCTCCTCTCATTGCAAATAGTGCAGAGGGGCGGAGAGGGGGTGGATAGGAGGCAGAGAGGGGGCAGGAGCTCAGAGCACTGCTCCCGGCTCTTCCAGCCTCCTCCCCCTGCAGATAGTGACGCCGTATATCGGCCAGCGTGAATACCCGGCCGATATACGGTCGTCTGAATGCACCCTAAAGCCGCCATTATTCTGCAGGTCATTAAAGTTACAGACAAATATGCACATGTAACAATATTACATATTATATCACTGATTACTTTAGAAGGGTCAGTGATTCAGGGATTATTCTTATTGCCAGCTTGGAGTGGAGGAGGAATTTTTCCCCTATAATGTGGAAAATAGACTTCTACCACATGTTGTTTTCTTCTGCCTTCCTCTGGATCAAAACTGGGCGGTTAAAGGCTGATCTGGAACGATATAGGTCTGTTCTTCAGCATTGCACGCTATGTAATCTTTGACAAACTTGTCTCCTGAGTATAATACAGATAGTCCCCGACTTGCGAACATTTGAGTTACGAATTTCACTAGTTACGAACTTTTTGTATTGCACAGTATGGTGTAATGCTATGGCATTACATCATACTGTGCAGGGACCGGGCAGGCTTCTATCAAGCCTGATAGAAGCCTGTCCGGTCAGATCGCGTTTGCTAGGCAGCTGGGGACCTCCTGAAAGGCCCTAGGGCTGTCTATGCAGAGCGCCTATCAAGCCGTGCGCTTGATAGGCACTTTGCATAGGCAGCCCTGGGGCCTTTCAGGAGGTCCCCGGCTGCCTAGCAACCGCACAGCGTCCCGCAATCTCATCATGGGACGCTGTACGGGCCCCCTGAACGTCGGGTGCAGGATGTTTCTTACAGCGGGCACCCGGCGGCAGCAGTTCCGACGAGCCGCGCCGCTCGTCAGAGCTGTTAACACTTTAAATAATGCTGTCAGAGCGGTATTTAAAGTGTTAACAGTTCAGACGAGCAGCGCGGCTCGTCGGAACTGCTGTCGCCGGGTGCCCGCTGTAAGGACAGCCGGCACCCAATGTTGTATGGAGATCCACCCGCGATCCCGCTCCATACTACCATTTGTTCTACTTGCGAACAAAATGGACTTGCGAACGGGCTCCTGGAACAGAACCTGTTCGCATGTCGGGGAGTAACTGTATATATTTTTTCGCATCCTTATTTATCTAAGATTGCAGTGTGGGGCATAAGATGAAGGAAACCTGTTAGCTAGAATATGCTGCCCAAACTGCAGGTCTCATGCAATAGAATATGAGGAGATGAACAGTTTGGGGTGAGATGTTGTTCATTTGAGTTAAAAAAACACGTAAATTACAGAAAACCATACTAACCATTAATCGTCGCTTATTAAAGTAAAATGAAGCCTATAATCTGCACATATGAAAATAACCAAGTCATATAAAAAGAGCACAACTTGCTGTATATGGGCTATTTCAGATGATCGTATATCGGCTCGGTTTTCTTACCGAGCCAATATACGGTGTACTTGTCTGCAGGGAGAGGAGGATGGAAAAGCCGGGGGAAGGGGGGATAGAAGAGCCAGGATCAGGAACTGAGCTCCTGCCCCCTCTCCGCCCCTCTCCACTATTTACAATAGGAGGGGGTGAGACAGGGGCGGAGCTAAGTACCGCCACTTAGCTCTGCCCCGCCCCGCCCCTCCCATTGCAAATAGTGGCAAGGGGCGGGAGCTCAGTTCCTGATCCTGGCTCTTCTATCCCCCCTTCCCCCCCTGCAGACAAGGACACCGTTTATCGGCTCGGCGTGAAAACCGAGCCGATATACAGTCATCTAAATAAGCCCTATGGCTGTAGATCTGCCACAGATGGCATTAATCAAGTGCAAGCTATATAAACCTCCCACTCCCTCTATTCATGTTTGGCCAGTCCAGGTAAGATGGTGATGCTGCATGTTAGCAGGGAAGCTGGATCAGTTTTCTGTAGAAACAATAGTGGGCAAATAAAGGGTTGGCCAGCGGGTGATTAGAGGTAGAAAAGGACCAAAAGAGACACAGAGACAAACTAATACATTGTTCACACAATTACATATATATATTTTAGGGCTCTTTCACACAAGCGCTGTTTTCACACACTATAGCCGTAAGAAAAGATAACATCACCTGGCTACTTCAAGCTACTTGAAGTAACCTGTTCACACGATCCGAGGTGTTGGCTTTGTGCTTTCAATGCTCCCATAGGAGCCTATGGAAAACACGCAGCAAAGATAGGGCATGTCCTATCTTTGTGCACACCGTGGAGCACTCGCATGTCCTATCTTTGTGCACATCTCGGGGCACTCGCATGTCCTATTTTTGTGCACACCGTGGAGCACTCGCATGTCCTATCTTTGTGCACATCTCGGGGCACTCACATGTGCTATCTTTGTCCACACTTTGGAGCACTCGCATGTCCTATCTTTGTGCACATCTCGGGGCACTCGCATGTCCTATCTTTGTGCACACTTTGGAGCACTCGCATGTTCTATCTTTGTGCACATCTCGGGGCACTCGCATGTCCTATCTTTGTGCACACCTTGGAGCTCTCGCATGGCCTATCTTTGTGCACATCTCAGGGCACTCGCATGTCCTATCTTTGTGCACACCTTGGAGCACTCGCATGTCCTATCTTTGTGCACATCTCGGGGCACTCGCATGTCCTATCTTTGTGCACACTTTGGAGCACTCGCATGTCCTATCTTTGTGCACACTTTGGAGCACTCGCATGTCCTATCTTTGTGCACATCTCGGGGCACTCGCATGTCCTATCTTTGTGCACACTTTGGAGCACTCGCATGTCCTATCTTTGTGCACACCTTGGAGCACTCGCATGTCCTATCTTTGTACACATCTCGGGGCACTCGCATGTCCTATCTTTGTGCACATCTCGGGACACTCGCATGTCCTATCTTTGTGCACATCTCGTGGCACTCGCATGTCCTATCTTTGTGCACACTTTGGAGCACTCGCATGTCCTATCTTTTTCAGGTGAGTGCATTTTGTGCATCTAAAATTCCTTCATGG